>NW_026055168.1:0-247426 GCF_022829205.1 Neoarthrinium moseri | reverse complement strand
GGGTTAGAAACATACGGCATACGTCCCATGTATCCGCACTCATCCTTGATCAGACGCTCGTGAGCTGTCATGTAGTAGCGATGGAACGGGAGGAAGGCTCCCTGCTCTCGTTAGTCTTGCTGTCATTCGCTGTCCCCAGTCTTCTCCTGTCTCTTACGACGTTATGGACAGTTGCCGTCTGGACGACGTGAGGCCACTGAAGGTCGTCCCATCGTGTAACAGCTCCGGGGATGCCCGACTTCGAGGGCGCGTTGATCAGGCACAAGTCAGCCTGGATGTAGGACGTCTTCTCCTCCGAAGTGAGGTTGTACCTACCCGAATACGTTTAGACAACCTGCTTCGTGAATCATTGGAGACAAAAAGGGCTTACCAGGGAACACGTTCTCGAACTTCAGTGCAGACGGAGGCTTGTCTCTTGGCTGGAACCGCCGAGACGATCGAGCTTGCTGCCAACAACAAGAGAGCGCGTTGAACTAAGGACGTCATTTTGGGAGCTATATTGAGAAGACCTTTATTCAGCCAGTTCCCTGGGTAAACAATCCTCTTGATCAAGACGGACATGAAGAGTGGCGTTCATCTTGATTTTAAACTTGTCAGTTTCCAATGTCTGTCCGAGTATACCACTCAACCCGTTGTTGTCTGCAGAACTGTATACAAAACTTGTCGGCGCAAAGTGCCTCAAGAAGAAGGTTCCAATGCGTCCTGTACAATGTCAATGACACGCGGCCTCAACCCCGCGGGAGCCAATGCATATGTCTACCACTGATTGAGTCCTTGGCGCCACCGCTGTGCTAACCCCGTTGCGGATCGTTATAAAAACCCAATTTTAAGCTTGTTATAAGCACTCATTGTTGCAGGTATAGATTGCGGGGATCTCGGGAAAGTGCCGTCTTGGCATTGCGCGTCTCAGTCTTGCGAAGCAGGACGTTTCCATTCCGAAACCCTGGAGAATGTGAAGCCCCTGGCATTCCTTCCCTCAATAGGCAGGACCCTTCTCTCCGTCAGCGCTTTAGTCAGCCCTCTCAATATATGGTACCCTGATTGCTGGTCCCAACTTGAGCCCTGTCATCCGTTCAAATCGAGCGATTCGCCGAATGGTGTACACAGGAATATAGAACACGGAGGCGGCTTTGAGGAGACCATTCTCAGGAGGACTTCTTACTTCGAGTGTCGACTGCATTGATCATCCAGCCAAGCTTACCGGAAAGCTACAGTAGCATCCAATATATTGGTGGTTGCGTAACTTGGGGCGCGAAATCCGGGTCACATGCCGAACAATGGTTTGCGGAGCCTCATAGTGGTCGACATATTGAAAAAACATGAACCGCTTGCCAGATTACGTTCAAATCTGGAATTCTGGTTACGATAAGAAACTGAATGGCCTCAACGTTCTGTGACTAATATGATCTGTAAGCCGCAAGTGGGTTCGGAGGACCACAAGTTTTGAAACCCAGAGGAAGGGAGCAGATGAACGTGCGTCTGATGTGTAAGGTTTTTATACATCCGGAAGGGCAATTAAACTCAAGTTTCCACGTATCAGCATTCTATAAATTGACTATGCGGAAGGCGCTCAGCTCTTCGATTATCTGTTTGCCTTTAATTGGATCTTCAGCAGCATGTCATTCTCATCCCTCCTCGCTCGTTCTACCTGCTTCTTGCTCTTCATAACGAGGGCACGCTGCTGTGGCATAGTCAAATGCATCATGCTCCTTCTGTCTTCAGCCCGCAAACTGGAGAGCTGTTGCTGGAAGGTCGCCTCCCACTTCGCGACGCTCTTCGAAGGTCCAGCATCCGAAGTGGAACTAGCAGCTGGCAATGAGGCAGCCTCAGGTACATGAAGAGATCCCGCTGAGATTCGCGTCGAGCCATTCGGCGTCCTGGTGCTCGTAGACCCGTGTAAGAAGCGTGTAGTATTATGTGATCGATGTGATAAGATTTTGCCGGACGATAAACGCATAAAACTGCCGGTTTCGACGATATTCGCGTTATGCCGAGTTTTCCGGTTTCTCATTGTATCATGTTCGCCATCGTCATCTTCGGAACCCGATGCCTCAGAGCTTTCTTCATAGTCATAGAAGTCTCTATACTCTGAATCATCGCTTGCTAGGTCGATCTTACAGTGCCCTTTGCCGAGCATATGCTGCTGAGCTGCCTGAGCGTTGTTCCTTGGGGAGCCACAAAATATGCATTCAAAATATCCGTATATAACCAGATGCAAATATTCCACGATGGTCTCGAAGTCCACCTGCAAGCCAGCCTCGGGTATGAACAAGCCATGTTTTTGCAGCATATGTTCCAGGTTCTCTTGGAAAGTTGAGCTGTTGGCCCTGCAGAACAAGCAGCGCAAAGCATTGAAAGCGATCGTTGCCGTCCGTTGAAGGCTGCCTTCATCTAATGAAATGGCAGAAAATCCCCCTTCCAAAGAGCTGTAGCGCCAATGAGAATAAGGTTAATCTGAAGTGTTCCAATCAACGTACTGTACTTCATCAGGTATGTTCTGACTCTCAGTTTGCGAATCTGAGTCTCTAAGCTCTGTCGCGAAAGAATTTCCAGCTGGAAAATCTGGAGTTGAGCATGCATCATGATGGCCTCCCGTAAGTTTTCCCATATTGCATCAAAGTTCAGTGCGTCACTTGATAATACTGGTTTATCCCAGGAATAAACGAATATCGCATGCTCTCCTTCGAGATAGAAAGAAAGCAGGTATAAAAGTGATTTGCTAGCAAACATTATGTAACCAGCTCAAATGTGCTATCTACTCCATATAGCGATAAAATAATGGGATTCCGGCGAGCTCAAATAGGAAGGAGGGATAGAGGGGAGTGCATGGATGATAGTTGTATCGTCTTGCTGCGCCGCTCACGCACGGGTTCATGGGTTTGGGTCGACTCACTTGGGTTGGTGAGTCATATACATACAGACATTACATTTATCTAAACTGAGTTTAATTAGCCTTAAAATTAGTAGACTGCGAATCATTTAATTTGAAGAGCCCTTCTTTAAATTTAAATGCTTATTTAATTGGCTCTTGCACGAAACACTTGACGTGGAATTGAGGCACAGCATGCTTTGTGCTCGGCCAGACTCCCACTGCCTGATCTAGTTAGGAGCAGATCGATCCTTCAACCTCACCATGCGTTCAGAGATACATTGTGGTGGGCGTTTCAAATGGTTCTACAACGTGCCAGGCTAATATACATAGTATGCAAAGCATGGTAAGTGAGCATATAGAAACTTGAAGGAAATTAGGTTACCAGACGAGCGCTCATCAGCTGTATGCGTCCTGTATACAGTCTTATCACGTGTCCCGCTACAATCGATTCACTTGCAACAAGCTCAACCAATAATTCACTCCCGGACACGATCCACGTTGCACGTCCTGGGCACTTCCTAGTCAAATTGGCATGACTCTTTCACCCGCTGCGCCGCATGTGGGCCGGCACCTTTTGCGTCAGGCCGAATAGTTAGAGAGGGGCACTTTGCAAATATGCAGAGCTAACATTCATCCTATTACCTTGTCCCTATCTGAGTGTAGTAAACATTGGGTAACCTATTGATGCACGTTTCAGCCTACTTGTATCTATTGAGAATATCAGCCCAGTTGGGTACGGCGGCAGCGCATTGCGATCCGGACCGTCTTTCCCGCTGATTAAGCGATGTGCACTTGTGGAGAGCGCAGTACTGTGTGTTGCCGTCCCTGAAAAACAGCAACGACTCAACAAATCACGTATGCCGCCGTGTATAATTAGTTTTCTCATGTTGAGTCATCCCCGCCCAAGCTAGTCAGAAGCATAGGAAATGAGTGGCTCTGTAAATTAACAGAACACGGGCTCCTTGCCTCGGGAGCACAGCTACCGCAAGGAGTGTTGTGGATTCGGATGCGTTGCAGCATGTCGACTCGACCAGGATGACTGACTAACCCCTGCAGATGAACCCTAGCACAAAACGGCGTGCTTGTACGGCGTAGCCAGGACAGCGTCGCCATGTTCAACAACAAAATCTAGACTGTATGTCTCCTCAAGAGCATACGCGTTTTCCAGTAGGAGTTTTGAAATCGACAGTTTCTGCCTGTTATGGGGATGAACACAACCAAGGATGCGGTTTTTGGCCCCCAACATGGCACGGATTTCGACTTCACCATTCTCTTCGAGCAGAGCATCTTCTCTCTGGGTCCCTCTACACTTTTGTTGGCTGCTGCACCTTTTCGCATTGCTGCACTAGCCCAAAGCAAGTCCAGATTAGAGTTTAGCACGTTGGTTCGTATCAAGCTTGTAAGACTCCTACTTCCAATGGCGTACTAGCCCTGACACATCAAGGTCGCGGTGGTCATCTTGTTTGGCCTCCAATTGTCGAGTTTAGCACTATGGAGTATCTCCTCAGTCCCCTACGCCCGAACTTCCATAGCAGCAGCATCTGTGTCTCTTGCGGGGACTGTGACCATGGGCTTGCTGCTCTGTGCGGAGCATCGCTATTCTTATTCACCCTCTATGATGTGCAGTATTTTCCTATCAATCACGATCCTGCTTGATGCTGCCATGATTCGCTCTCTGTTTCTCCGCGAAAACCTAGTGGCTCTCGGCTCAATTACATCAGCAGGTGTCGCAATTAAACTCCTGATCCTTGTACTTGAGGAGTGTCCTAAGAAAGAAGCTAAACGAAATACATCGAAAGAGTTCATGGGCGGACTGTGGAATCGATCGATGTTCTGGTGGTTAAACAGTACATTTCTTCGAGGGTTCAAGGTATTCCTTCAAGTTGATGACCTGTCTAGGCTTGATCACAAACTTGAGTCTCGACATCTCGCCACCAAATTAGAGCGGAAATGGAGATCAGGTCAGCAGCGAAGCATCAAACATTGCACAGTCCTGTAGTGTTAACCAGGTGTTAGCCAACAAACAAAGCACGCATTGTCTCGCACTGGCAACATTTGGAGCTTTCCAGGCTACATTCTGGATTGCTGTCCTTCCTAGATTGTGCTATACCGCATTTATATTTGCCCAACCGTTCTTGCTCCAAACAATTGTCGACAATATCGGTTCCTCTGAGTCGAGTCGCTCCCAGCGTTCAATTGGAGGTCTGGTAGGGGCAACAGCCTTGGTTTATCTGGGGATTGCTGTAGGCTTCACTTCTAATCACAAATATTTCGGCACCCAGTCAGCTAAAGGTCACAGATATCTAAATGCCACTACATGCACCATACTTACCGCCTGATTACCTCACTACGAGGTGGGCTTGTTGCACTCATATTCTCAAAGGTCCTAAATCTGGATGCATCCACAGCCAAGGCATCTGCCGCAGTCACGTTGATGAGTACTGACATTGATGGGATTGCCAGCGGGATATCGAGTATTCATGACATCTGGGCCAGTGTCATTGAGCTGGGCTTAGCCGTTTACCTACTTCAGAGGCAAGTAGGCGCAGCCTGCTTTCTAATTCTGATGCCTGCTGTCTGTAAGAGAAACTTTTCCTTGTATACTCAACCACGATTGCATGTCGCTAACAACATGTGCATACAGTGTCTAGCTTGGCAACTGGTAGGGTCGCTGGGGGGATGGGCGCTGCGAGGATGGCCTGGAACTCTAAAGTGCAGAAACGAGTATCGACAACGTCTTCCGTTCTACATCAAATCAAAGGTATTAAGATGATGGGCATGTCAGATCGTATCTCTCAGTTGATACAACGTCTCCGCGTCTCTGAACTCACTGCATCCAAGAGTTTTCGCATTTTGATCGTATGGATGAACATGATAGGTGAGATACGACCTTGTGATAACAAATGACAACTTCTCTAACCACTGGTCTGTAGCCAATGCATCGGACCAACTAACTCCAATCATTGTCATTGCCGCGGCGGTGTTTTGGACGAAAGGTGGTCAGGATCTAAGCGTATCAGAAGCGTTCACCTCCTTATCGATTATTTCCCTTGTTTCAACGCCTCTGGTCAACCTCATATCGGCATATCCTACGTTCGTTTCTGGGTTAGCTTGTTTTGGGCGCATTCAGGCTTTTCTACTACATGATGATATGAAGGAATTTCGCTCGATTGACTCTTCTTCGCCGGATCCTAAGAGCCCACTCAAAACAGACGACATTGGATTGTCAGCATCCGCAAAGCCAGTAGATCTGAGGGGCAAATCCTTGCCATCCCCAGTCATCCGTATCTTGAACGCTTCATTTTCACATCAAAACAGCGCCGAGGCTGTTCTAAAGCATGTTACCATAGATGTACAAAGGTCGAGCCTTACAATGATTGCAGGTCCTGTCGGGTCCGGGAAGTCATCTCTATTGAAGGCAATGCTCGGCGAAGCACAAATCATCAGTGGCTCAGTTGTAACCTCTGGTGTTCGAGCTGCATACTGTGACCAGGCCGCGTGGTTGCGGATGGGATCAGTCAGAGAAAACATCTTGGGACCAGAAAAATTTGACGAGACTTGGTATCGAGACGTTGTTCGGTCATGTGCCTTGGACAAGGATATCTCTCAATTCGACAACGGGGATCAGACTATCGTCGGCAATGCGGGCGCTGCTTTAAGTGGTGGCCAGAAGCAGAGAGTGGTAGGTCATATCCCCTATCTCCATCAAGAAGTGCTAACGATATGGCACAAGGCGCTGGCACGGGCTGTCTACGCTCGAACTCCCTTGGTTTTGTTAGACGATGTCTTCAGCGCCCTCGACCACAGCACGGCCCAGAAGGTTTTCACTCATCTCCTAGGTAGCGATGGGTTATTACGGAGGAGCGGGACGACAACTGTTCTGGTCACCCATGCAGGTAAGGCATATACAACTTGAACTGTGATTGAGGCTATCGAGCTGACCGTATGTAGCAAACCTGTTGCCTGCAGCCGACCACGTCATTGTCCTGGGAGAAGGGGGAATTATCGCTAGTCAGGTGAAAAATGACCAACTAGACTTAAGTCAACCCCTTTTACAGGCACTTGGGCCAGAGGAGGGGCACAGCCAGGAGTCACTTGCAGTGAATTCCGAGGACAAACCTGCCCAGGATCCACAACGCAAGAACTCTGATGCAGAAAAGCATGCCTACGAAATGACTAGGAAAACTGGAGACATAAGTTTGTACAAGTTCTATCTGAATTCTATTGGTGCCTGGTTGTTTGTCGGCTGGCTTTTTCTGGGCGCTGGCTACATCTTCTCTGGGAAGATACCTCGTAAGTGATGCCTGAGCATCATATACCGATTTTGACTAATTTTTATTTCTCAGAGATCTGGTTGCGTATTTGGACAGAAAATGGCACAACGAATCGCTCACCCTCGTATTTTGGAGGCTACTTGGGATTCGGTCTTTTATGTGTCCTGTTCTCAGGGCTCTGCATGTAGTAAGTCCTGCGTTTGAACTAGTTGAGGGACTTTCTACTAACTCTCCACCAGCTACTTCATGATTATCGTCGTCCCGAAGTCGGCCCAAAACCTACATTGGATGTTGCTTCAAGCTGTGATGAGGTAAGGAACAGGCCCCTTGGTTTGAATGTTGGGATCTGCTAACTGTAGCTCTAGTGCACCGCTATGGTTCTTTACCTCGATGGACACTAGCATTCTTCTAAATCGGTATGAGAGACTGGCCAAGATAACTTATCATGACCTTTTTGCTCACTGTGGCTGCAGATTCAGTCAAGACATGACACTGATCGACCAGACACTGCCGGTGGCAACGCTCACCACCACATTTGGTAAGCGTAATTGGTGCTCGAGCGTGCATTTGCATGCAACTGACTTGCTCCCCCTAGACGTATTCAACGTGCTCGCAGGCGCGGCCCTTATTGCTTCTGGTGCCACCTATGTCGCAGCCATCATTCCACTCTGTATCCTAACTGTCTACGCCATTCAGAAGTTCTACCTCCGTACTTCCCGCCAGATGAGACATCTGGATTTAGAAGCGAAATCACCACTGTATCGGATATTCACAGAGACAGCGGGTGGTATAACCACAATTCGTGCCTTCGGCTGGAAAAATGAGATGACCACAGAGAACCTCCGACAGCTCGATCACTCACAGAGACCGTACTATATGATGTAAGCAAGAAAGGGCACCAGGCAATGCTATCGGATGGCGTCAATTAGCCTGTCATACATCAACTATCCTAGACTAACCATGCCACAACTCAGGTATTGCATCCAACGCTGGCTCAACGTAGTGCTCGACCTCTTTGTCGCGGCGATAGCAGTCATTCTCGTTGGTTTTGCACTCGGCCTCCCGAACTCGGCAACCCAGGGCTCTATTGGTCTGGCCATGCTGAACCTGATGGAGTTCAACCAGAGCCTGTCGATGCTTATCAACTCTTGGACAGGACTGGAAACGTCTCTGGGCGCTATCGCCCGGCTCAAGGACTTTTTGGCGGAGACCAAGTCCGAAAACTCCGAGGGCGAAGGTACCACACCGCCTCCTGGTTGGCTACAAGAAGGCTCCGTCGTTGTAGAAGATGTCACCGCGAAGTACAAGTAAGCCCCACGATGGACAGTCGAGTCAGCAGTTGGCGGCATACTAACGACCTCCCTCAGTCTCGCCGATTCGCTGTCACCACCAGCAATTCGCAACGTTAAGTTGGAAGTACAAGCAGGTCAGAATGTGCTAGTTGCTGGCCGCACTGGCAGCGGGAAATCGTCTCTCATGCTCACGCTGCTCCGGCTCCTCGACATTGAGTCCGGGCACGTCGAGATCGACGGAGTCGACATAGCGCGCGTATCACACGAGGCTCTCCGCTCACACATCTTAACCATCCCCCAGGAGCCCGTGGAGCTCCCTGGTTCCGTGCGCTTCAACCTCGCCCACATAGCCCCGTCGTCATCGGGCCAAGGACCGACAGGTGACGACGACAGCGGCAGAGATGACGACGGAGCCATGCAGCGCGTTCTCACACGTGTCGGACTCTGGGATGTGGTGAGCAGCCGCGGTGGGCTGGACGCCGAGCTCGACAGTGTGGGCCTTTCCGGCGGCCAGAAACAGCTGCTCTCGCTGGCGCGCACTATGCTCATTGCCCGGAATCGGCAGGCTAGAGGTGGTCTCGTGCTCCTGGACGAGCCGACGAGCAGTGTCGATGATGCCACGAGCGCGGCCATAGCGAACATCGTAAGAGAGGAATTTGCAGGTTACACTATTATAACCATAAGTCATCGTTTAGATGCGGCTGGGGAGGCTGACATGGTTGTGCGGATGGCGAATGGAAGGGTGGCAGAGGTAATTAGGAGAGAATGATCTAGGCACTAGTTCTAACACAGTATGTTCTGAGCCTGTCCACCATTTGTATGTTTCGTGTGCACCTTCACAGAAGACAGTCCACTTTATGGCGATTAGAACTCGGACTCAGGTCACTGGGGGTATGTGGAATCGTACTGCATTGCTCTGTGTCTATCTGCTTGCGAACCACGTCCTGTGGTCAAGCTTTTCAAGCTTGCTAATCCACGCTTTAGAATCAAAAGGTATCAATCCTTCTTGTGTCTTTCCAGCCTTACAAACACAAATAAACCCAGCTCGACGGCTGAGCTCGCAACTCCTTGACGCCAGTAGGACAAAGCCATCACGAATCCCTGATGGGGGTCCCCTATGCAAGATCGCCTTATGTGCGGTCTAGTTTATGTACAAAGCCGAGCAGTAAATACAAACTGCTCATCGCCAACAAATACGTGGTATGATGTATATGGAGGACAGTTTAGTCACAGACATGCTGATCCGTTGAATGCACTTCAATCAATCAGTGACGCCAGTCCTCTCGGCTTCGAAGGGGGGCTGATAGTTTCAGAATGAGAAGACCCAGGTCGATTCGGCTGGGTGGGCGTTGTAGGAAGCTTGTGTCGAGTTGTCTCCTGCTGAAGCTGAGAATCGACTGCGTGTTGATCGGGAACGCTTTCAGAGCCAGAACTCTCCCTCTTTGGTCTACTGGCTGTTGAGGGGCGAAGGCTGAAGTCCGAGGCGTAAATTGACTTGGCGTGCAGGTCAGAGTCCAGGACTCGCTTGGCTGGAACTTTTTCCAAGGGTGCGACAGAGGCTTTCGTCGGCTTGAAAGAGTTCTTGAGAGTGGTTTTCGGCTTCGCTTCAACCTTCTTGGGTTGTCGTGGTTTCCGGGCAGGCTGCTTGGTGGCCTCTTTGGGCCCGCCGATGGAAGCTGCCTTGGATTTCCCAGGGAACACAAGTTGGCTTTGCTTTGTCTTCTGAAAGGGCTTGTCGGGCAATGCAGTGCGCATCTTGGGGCTAGCAGTCGGCGTGGGAATACCCTTGAACTTCTCGATGGACTTGGGCTTCGCCTCGGTAGGGGTACTGGCGCGCGATTCGTCTTTGACTGAGGAGGCTGAGAGATCAGGTGATCTTGGTATCCGGACCTCGAGTTCAGTGCCACGTAGATTCTCCTTCATCTTCGCATCGTCCACCTTCACGTCATCACCCAAGGCAGGGCTTTGATCCCAGTACGGCAGGCCTGCCAAGGTAGCAACATCGTCGCATTTGGCCCGCACGACTATGTCCCAACAATCCTTCAGTTGTGCATCGCTTGGTTCCGAGTCCAGGTTGATCCAAACAGTGACACCGTCTTTGCGTGCTCTTGTAACCTCGCACAGATCCTTGACGAGCATCTTCACCCCGGGAATCTTCATGCTAGTGCCGACCACGATGATTGCATCAGGTGACTTTTTGCAGTCGGCTTTGATGACTTTATAAATGGCGTCCTGGTCAGGGTTATGCTCGTTGTAGAGGACCATGCGAGGCCGTAGCTTGCCGACGCCATGGCTGCGCTTGCCAGCGTGCGATGTGCGTACATTATCCGTCTCTAGGCAACCTTTGCAGGGCGGAGGCTCGGGTCCATTGAAGAGGGAGCCGTCAAACGGATAGAGTTCACTACACTTTGAGCAGACCATCTTCTCCAAGCCTCCATGAAGTTGAATCGTCCGGGGCCACGGGGGCTTCTCGTTCAGGGGTACGGCCGTGGCCAGAGGCGGCATGGAGGTGTCGATGCCGTCAACATTCTGGGTGTAGAGCCGCAGCAGACGGCCCTCTTCGGCTATGGAAGCAATCATGTGGTGAAAAGGCGAGGGCTTTGCATTCTTGGTCTGGTGGGACATCTCTCTAACCATGTCGTGGAAGGACTCGGTCGAGTCGTTGTGCTTGTAGACGGAAGCGTCGAATAGCTGCTTCCCGGAAGCCTTGAGCTTGTGCTGTGTTCGCAAAGTCTTGAAGAGGCCATCGGAAGAGCGGAAGTCGGGAACTAGGGGTGGAGGTCAGCCATGTTTTGCGGACTGGATAGAGGACAGACATGGGGATAACTCACTTCCAGCGGAGACGGAGATGCCGGCGCCGGCGACGACCACAATCTTCTTCTTCCTCCGCAGAGTACGCAGCAGGCGCTGCAGCAGCTCCTCCTCGTCGTCGTCATGGTCGTAGCCGGCGCACAGATCCAGATACTCGGTGGTGCGGGGCTTCTTCTCGATCTTGCGGCGCTTGGTAGGCCGGCCACCGTCTGGGTTGACGCAGATGGAGTCTGCATCGGCGGCGGCGGCGGCGGCGTTGATGTTCTCAGACATCTTCATGGGCGAGGCGCTTCCCGACGGCGCAGTGGACAAAGGCGAGGGATATCTCGATCTCGGCGAGAGCGAGGGCGACTTTGATAATTCGGACAGGGGTGATGAGGGCGGGTCCGAGGACGGCGGGTCTGAGAGTTCTGATGAGGAATCCATCTTGTGCAGGCGGTTGTCCTCAGGTCGCCAGGCCGGGTGCAGTGTGATTTGAGGGGCTTATTGTTCTTGTTTTTCGACTGGCCGACAAGGAGGCGATGTGCCGGAGGTGGGTGGAAGGGGCGCTTCTGGCAGATGGGAGCCCAAAGGAAAGAATGGCAGGAATCACACAATCTGCCGGCGACACGAGACCGGGGAGGGGAAGACGGACTATCCAAAGGCCAGGACCATTTCACAAACAGAATGCGAGGGGTCGCGTATATAGAGAGGCGCGGGCGACGGCGATGCGACGGCGAATTGTCGTGTGGTGCTGGCGTGTTGTGGGTGGGAATGGGAATAAGGCGAGCTGGCCGACGACGTTGGCGCCAGTTCAAGGTTTTGGGGGAGAGAGGTTGGCTCAGGCTGACAGTTGCATGTTGCGGCTCAGATGGGCGTTGATCAAATGCCCACAAGCCTGCAGTTACCCAGAGCAGAGCAGAGCAAAGCAAAGCAAAGCAAAGCAAAGCAAAGCAGCCCGCAGCCCGCAGCCCCGTCGCCCCGTAGCCCGAATGTTATTGCTGCCGACGGGCGCTGGATCCTGTGACGGTGTGTGGGTGGACCGCTGCTAGCAAGGGGGAGCCAGGGGGTCCTGGGGGTCCTGGGGGGGCCCACGGCACCAGTGTTGTCATCGAGCATGGGCGACCACGGGCGACCATGGGCTGCCCTCTGCCCTGTGTCGCACTGCAACAGAGATCGCCAGGAGATGGCCGCCAATCTCGCCCATCAAGCCACACCATGCAACCTTTAAAGTAACCAATGACCTACGCAGTCACAGTGCCCTCCTGTGAAAACAGCAAGAAGGAGGACTCGCCGGGTGCAGAGAAGGCAACCACACGAATTGATCTTGATTCCGAGTTGAGACCTTCGGCACCGGCTGGGTGGTCTAGGAATGCCCACCAGCCGTGTAACTCATAGGCAAGCAGGTAATCGATCGAATCTCACTCTTCCATCTGACTTACGGCCACCGCCGCTGGTCCAACTGCGGCCGCCAAAAACAATCCTTTGTTCCCACTCTAAACACCCTCGACAACTGTAGCATGCAGCACACAAATGCGCTGCTCAAGAAGCATACGATGTACCCCTAGCCCAGTGAGCCCAAGAACTGCCCTCAGAAGAAAACGATCCGTCTCCGTCGATTGGCAGATTGAACCCTTGTTCAATTATGGGTCGTCCGTTGCTTCGACAACCTCCACAGACCCATGCCGTTGGATCCAGGGATTTCGGCGCTAGAGATGCAAGAAAGAAACACAACCGACGCCACACCAAGTTGGCACTCAAATCTGGGGGCTTGTGGCGCCCAGTGTCTCTTGTGGCTGTGCCCGTTAGATTAGGACGGACCCCTGCGCCTGCTCGCCTGCTCTGCTGGGGCGCTAAGCCCAGCATCTTGCCCAGCCGCGCCGGACCATCTTCAAGCACCAGCACTCTCAGCCTTGTCTTGAATCTCGAATATACTCTTTACTCCACATATCTTCCAGGCAGACCCGTAACTATGATCACGGGACATTCTAGTATATCATCTCCTTGAGAACCCTTCTTGCTTAACAGAACCTCCGTCGCTGGCCTCCTCCACGTTGCAACGCATGGTAGCGCTGCCCAGCTCCACATGGACGTGAAGCTCTAGCAAACCTTATTACGTGCTCGAGACTGGCCGTTGAGCACGCTCTGCATATAAGTCAGCCGCCAGGCACCCCACATGACTACCAATAGTAATATGCCTCTTATCCTCGATAATCCCATGGCAGCTGCCGGCGATATGCAAGTCGACATCGGGGTCGACGATCTGTTCGGGGATGCGCCGCTTGCCCTGCAGAATCGCCCCCCGAGCAAACGTCTGTTGCTCAGACTTAGCGAGCTGCGCAGCCGTGGTTCTTGCCAGTAATGTTCCGCACTAGATCCTGTCGTCCGGGCTGTTACTGATAGCCTTGGTATAGGGGGCTTGCATGGTCCAAGACGGGCTCCATTGCGTCCATCGCGCCTGATGGTCGATCTCTTGAGTTGCGCTACATTCGCGCTGACCCCAAAGATGCCACTTGGGGTTTGAGCGAGCCGACCACTTGTACGCCGTGGCAGAATCTTGCTGGTGGGCCCATCGTCCATCTGGCCTGGGCACCAACACAGGGCTCGGAGCTCGCAATCATCGATGCTGTAGGCCGGGTGCTGATGGTCAACTTTGGCACCAACGTCAACACCCCATCGCCTGCTGCAAGAAGCTGGGACAAGGATCCCCTCGATGACACAAACGCTGTTGTGGGAACCTATTGGCTGCCTTCTTATCCCGCGCACAGGGGACAGGTATAGTGTCCCAGTATTGCCCCAACCATGAATCCATGTCTGACCAGCCATCAGGCCAATCATCTACACGCACCGGCTGTCAAAGAAGGCAACAACTACAACTACGAGCACTCCATCGTTGTCAGTCATCCACCCTACCACCCAAACCCTGCTAAATCTGCATTCTTCTGTATCACCACGGTTGGCCTGTTGAAGATGTTTTGGGCCCAGAATATAACGAGCAAGATCGAGGAGTCTTCCTTGGAATTGGAGAGCGTCACCTCATCAGACGACCTAATTACACACGCAGCAATGGTCTCAGATACGAGAGGTAGGTGTCTATGACCTGTTCTGTCGACCCCCTTGGCTAAGCGGAAGATTAGCAAAATGCATGTTAGTGGCTATGGCCACGTCTTCG
Organism: Neoarthrinium moseri; assembly: GCF_022829205.1. Lineage (NCBI taxonomy): Eukaryota > Fungi > Ascomycota > Sordariomycetes > Amphisphaeriales > Apiosporaceae > Neoarthrinium > Neoarthrinium moseri. Next base: position 233,026 of record NW_026055168.1, on the reverse strand, counting down.
AAACAACTGCAAGTTGTTCAGGTCGTTCTGAATTGGGGAATGCCATCACAGGAGAACATGAAAGGAGGTCTTCCTCAGAACCAATCACTCAACCCGTCCCTGATGGGAAGGCCTGTTGCCATATCCACTTGGCTTCCTGGAGGTCCAAGTGAATCCCATCTGGATGCAGCCATGACTCGACTCTCGCTCCTCGAGTTCATACCAACTACATTCGATTCAGCATCAAGAACCTGGCACCCACCCCTGGTGGTGACAGTACGGTCGTTTGTGCCAACCCCCGATACTCCTTACAACCAGGAAACGCAGAGTGTTATCGATACATGGGAGGTTATCTTAAACCAGGACCAGACAATGCATCATGCATTTGAAAACCTAGGATCCAGGAGGAATAGCACTGGCTCCTCGCCATCGGTAAGTTTCCAGAGGTTTTCCATTGAGGATGTGCACCTCCTGACACCGTATTATTAGGTCACTCAGAGATTAAAAAGGCTGGATCCAATCATTGTCAACAAAATCATCATCGGAATCACTGTGGTGCGGATGGGCACGGTCGTCTGCTTCTCATACAGCGACGGGACTGTGGAATATCGGGACCGCATCACGATGAACGAGGTTTGGACTGCCCCTAAACTCGACCGCATCAACTCGGTTCATGAAGCTGGTTTCACGCACAGCGGAGAACCATCATGTAAGAACATGTCCCCCCTTGTGCAATAATCTGTAAACTGAGCGTCCGCAGGCTTACAGACCGCTGTGTCGCCCACACTCTTCTCACTTGTTCAAATGTGCGAGGATGGGAAAATCAAGTGGCATGGAGTCAACTACACCCTGTCTGACCCGGCTTCCATGGACGACGGTATGTTATACGCTGAACTTGCGCACTCAGGCTTCTCCCTAATCCTCTCACAGCTCAGTACCGCGGTGTGATAGCTGCATTGACCATGTCGACGGCCCAATTAGCTGCCACTCAGAGTAATGTTGATGATATCCTTGCGACTGCAAGACAATTCATTGGCAAAGAGCGTACGTCCATGATAGACCCTTCTACGCTTCTCTACAAATGCTCAACGATCGTTAGGATTTGCCCAGGATTGGGTCACCGAGATAGTCAGAATGATGCGCATTGCGGTTGATTACTCGGAGGAGGCACACCACGATGCTCTAGTCCGAAACCAGCTGCTCCAGATGTGTTTTAGCACACTAAGCCATTTCGGATGGAATGGGAATTTCCAGCCTCGTGCTTTCAGCGGCAAGATGGCTATGTTCGCTCTCAACCTACGGAACATCGTCATTTTGATCACTATTGCCAGCAACGGTCATATGAAGGAAAGTACTCCCCTTGATGAGCCAGGTATGAAATCCAAACAGCAGTTGCCCCCGCCTTACTTACTCCCAAGCTCTAACTGCATAATTAGAGGTCGTTGATGCGTTGGCCACCTGTTGCAAATGGTCTATAGACTTGCTCTGCTGGATCACCGACTCCCTGTTCTGCCTGTTAGATGATCAAAAGTTCCAAGATCTTTTGAAGCAGCCATCGCAATATGCAAACATGAATCCATATCTGCACAGCAAGAATGACATATCATTGCACATGGTGTTGTCCTCTCCTATACGCGGTTTACTCTCTGCTGTATGCCGCAGGATGGCTCACCTGCATCACGTGTCACAGAGAGCCATATCCTATTACGAGGCCCGAAATCTATCCAGTGATCCTAATTCGCGCCCATCAGGGTCATCCTTGGCATTGCACCAGGCGTATAGGAAAATGTTGGGATATACCAGCAGTGCTCTTGTCAATGTCAACGACTTCGAGCAGTTGCTCGGCTCTCTAAGCAAAAGTATTCGTCAGCAATATACCGAGTCATTTGGCGAGCTGGGAAAGCGCGCTGCCGCGGAGGCGGTAAAGAAAAACCCCAATGCACCGAAGAACATCGCTGAAGAGGCCGTCAAACGCGCACAGTCGCACTGCGAGCTTACCATGCTGCTGGCCGGCAGTCCACCTTCGACTCTGGCACAGGTGATACACAGGTTCTTCACAAACGATTTGACAGCCTTCAGAGCTCAATGCGACCCGGCCTCGCTCTTCTTCGCCAACTACGATATCCTCGAGGTGGATGACGACCCGAAGCTGCTCACATCCAGAAAGCAGAGGGGCGTGCGGGTCGACTTGTTCAAGCGCGTCGAGATCACCCCGAAGAAGAAGACTACGGGTGCTGCCGGCGAGGATATGGTGGTGCCCTGGCGGAGATGCGTTAGGTGTGCTAGCGTTATGGAGGACGAAGCTACCATGAAACCGGAGTTGAAGTTTGTGCTAAGCCAGCAGAGGAACTGCTCTTGTGGTGGGAGGTTGGCGCTTCTCGGGAAGGATGAACTGAATGAGTAGTCGCATCATACTTGTACTATTGGTTATTATGGTGTGACATACAGAGGTTACATCCCGGTAGCATGTATTTAGATGTCTGATCGCATACACCCTAGATAAGATCACAATATCTTGAATACTCACCAGAAAATAATAAGAGCCCGCTTAATATTGCGCAAAAAGGGATTGGAAGGTATCACGATGATTGAAGTCATGGGTGGTGAAGTCCAGGAGCAAAAAAAGAACTCAACACAGCATGATACTGAGGGGGGAGGCTGGGGCCTACTCACTCATCTATCCGTTCCCCAACTTTACCTCCTCCTGCTCCTCCTCTTCCTCCCCATTACCACCATGCGTCGTCTCCCACCACATTGTAAGTACTGGCTTGTTCTGCGCGGATTGATGGGCAGTGCCCCACGGTTCAAATCCAAACCAGATGACCACAGCAAACGCTAGGTCACGGGCTGGCTACCGAGGTAGGCGTCGAGGGAAGCCAGCACCTGTTGTCGTCGAGTTTGTCGTCGGAATATTTTGATCGGGATATCGTCGTCGAGATGTTGTCGTCAGGCCAGTGCAGGCGCTGGTTTTGTCGTGAGCGGCGGTTTGTCGGTGGTCGTAGCCGGGTTAGAACCCCGGGTGTCCTGGCTGTCGCCGTTGTCGTTGATTTAAATTTCTGTGCTCTACTGTTAACTGCGGCCATTGAGTAACTGCACCCAGGCTGTGTTGTTGTTGAGGGCTGGTGAGGTTATTCCATTTGAAGGGCCGGCAGGGCCACGGCGCGCTGCCACGGAGGCAACGGGCATTCATGGGCTTGGTTATCTAACATTTTGAATTCCTGTTTCTTCATTAAAAAGGATATTCTTTTGCAGATACTTTCCTCATTGCGATGACGACTAGGGGCAATTCACTTAGGTGCAGGCCTCACGTTCAAAATCTTGGTGTCTTCATTTCAGCTTGAAACTTCTATCACTTTGGACTTCAGCTTGTGGTCTCTTCACACTTCCTAGTCTAGTAATATGAGTTTCCACTCGTTCGGTTCTATTCCTTCAAGATTAGATGCTGCCCCTCTGGCATCTCCTGTGGTACTGGCTTTCTTGTGCTATCAGAAGGCAGCACAGCACTTATATCTGAACCTCGAGCATCCGTTACATCAAGCATCTTGATCTCTATCTAGCAATATTCCAGTAGTTATGATCCCCTTTCAAAAGTGTCCAACCATATCTATTAGGGTGGAAGTCACATTGCCCAAAGTAAGCTGCAATCAGCCTCGTGGACATACATTCAGAGCCTTTCTTCTGTCTTGCAACAATTGCCGTGCACATCCTCTCCAAGGCGTCTTACTCCATATCCAATCGACTTTTGAGCCGAACAGCAGTGGCTTAGCTCTCATATAAGCTCAGAGCGATCGTGTCACTTTGGGTGGAGCCGAGTATTCAGACCACTAAGTCAAACATTGAAACCGGTTAGGGGCCTTGCATGGCTAGCAAATATATTACTCAGCACCTCGTGTGATATTCAATTGTCTAGCAATGGAAAGTTGCAATAGTGCAGCGGTATATCTTGCTGCGTACCCTGCGAACACCAAATGCCATGTGTGGGAGACGACGCCGAGTCGAGTCGAGATCCCTGAGTTTAGAGGGCTTGCCAAATGTATCGTCAAGGTGCGGATAACTCTTGTACTATCATAGGTTGATGTATACGTCCTCAGAATATTTCTCGAGTCGTATACTAGATTATCTCGCGCGCTATCTGCATGAAGGCCTAACAGACGCCTCTCGGGTCTCCGTATTTTTCAACGCGACGTTGCAGAACAGATTGCAGATAACAGAAGCCACTACTCTTGACGATCAAGTACAGAAATGCCCGGCCTGCTTTCAAAATAACCTACCGTACCGAAAGAGGTCAGTCACACTGGACTCGCACAGCGTTCGTGTCAGTCGTCATTTTTGCAGATGGATTTGCAGAAATCCGCGACTAGCCCCGCATCATGGCATTCGCGATGTTTATCCAGTGCAGTGGTCTCGGACCAGCCCTCAAACTACACCTAGTTGATGAGTACCTTGGTATTCAATGTCGTGGAGGTGTTCCCAGGACAGTGCTGGGCTTGTGTGTGGTTGATATAAGGTTGGGCGGCGGAGAATCCACGGAGCCGCTAATGGGCGTTCCAGATTGTCCAATGAACGTTTCGGGAGACCAGGCACGTGCTCCTCTTGGAGGTTCTTGATTCTGACCTGCAACCTCATTTCGTCGCCAGATCATGACAGGACTGGACATCCAATCAAAAGCCGTGGTAGGCAACGCATGGAGCCGGCAAGCTCATCCAGGCCCTGACTCGTCGCTGGCGCCGATCATGGCGTTTTTCAATGGGACGAGGAGACGGTTATCGCCTCGCATGGGACATGGGAGCGCGGTTCTTCAGCCCGTTGCAAACTGAGCAGGGGCCCAAGACTGCCAAGCGTGGCTCCGTGCCTCCAAGAGCCATCCCACGTGCTTGATCTCGCTGCCTCAATTGGCTCCAACCTCCAACCTCATTGGCTGCCTGCTCGAGAGCCAATACCAGACATCGATTCTGTCGCGTGCTCATTCGAGTGAAAGGGAACTGGATGGAGCTCACACCCATTGCGAGATGCGCCCCGCGACAAGGGTCGCCGTCGCACTTCGTAGAGCACCTAGAGCACATTTAGTGGCGTGTCGCATCTTTCCTCGAGAGTCAGGTCCCCTCGACTGCCATCAGCAGTCAATCCTCTCGAACAATGTTTCCCTAGATCTTCGTGACTTTCCCCATCCACGATTCTTTCGAAAATTCCTCGTCATAAGAGCTCCGTCGAGTGCGGTGACATCTTGAGTCTCACCGTTTCATCGCTGTGCTGCCCCGTCTGTACTCCGTGCATCACTCGTCTCGAGCTATATCCTTGTGCAAGTCTCGGACCACATCGAAGTCAATCTGCTCGTTGAGGCCGTATACGAGGCTTCGGATCACTGTGATTCTTCGTCACGAGTCTCGGGCTTTTACCAGACTCACGACTCTGTACGTGTCGACTTACACTGGTTTTACTACACACGCAATCGAGATGCCACGACCGACGATGCCTCCTACACCAGTCTCTTCTACTGAGATGAAGAGTCAGGATGGAACACATCAGCTATCTACACTGCAGTTGGCCTTTGAACTGCCCCCCTCGGCTATTGGTGCCAACGGCTCTTCAGGGACTTCCGGCACGGGAACTAAGGCTTCAAAGTCGACAACGGGTGGACAAACCCCTTCGCCCAAGTCATCTTATCCCGTACAACCTAGTGAAGCGGTCAAGTCGAGAAGGCGTTCATCGACAGCACAGAAGGAGTCGTTTGCTTTGCCGCCGCCCCCTACGAGATCACGCAAGATCATACAGATGAAGCCTCGTCCGCAAGAGGAGCCTGAAGAACCTTCCAGCCCAGCCAAACCGTCCGCGGGAGCAACTAAGACTACAGCAACCTCGTCGTCAAAGAAGAAACAGCCCTCTTCCACAAGCGCCGCGGGAAGGAAGATTGCCAGGAAAACAGCCCATAGTCTCATCGAGCGACGCCGAAGATCTAAGATGAACGAGGAGTTCGCTGTGCTAAAGGGACTCATTCCGGCTTGCGACGGGGAAATGCATAAGCTAGCCATTCTCCAGGTAAGTTGCATGCAAGACACTCGTCGGGCCTTTCTTCACGGAGACTAACATGTGGCTCCCACTCTAGGCCTCCATAGAATACGTACGATACCTCGAAGACTGCGTGGCCCAATTGAAGTCACAACACAATTCTCAATCATCTGCGCCAACCCCCACCGATTTTGTCCTCCCGCCCTCCGTAGGTCGCGATACGTTTGAGACGCCGCAATACCAGGTGGAGGATGGATCTGGGGATGTTGAGATGACAGGGTCGGAGGCTGCATCCCCTACACATACTGAAGCTACCTCTCGTTCTCAGCGACCATCAGAATCCCCTGCGCTGTTGGCTGAAGACGTCCGTCGGAGGCATGACTCTTATTCCTCCGTATCGACGGATCATCATCGTCACTATAGCTACTCCTCGGCAGCTTCGCCGGCCTTTGGCCCACAGACTTACGGCTACGCCAGAGGCCCGCCATCAGCGTCCAACTCGGCTCTGACAAGTCCTGCACTACCTCCGCAGCGAGACTTGGATCAAGAAGCCACGGCCGCCCTTCTCATGTTGAATAATGACCGGAGGGGGACCAGTGGTAGTGGTGCCGGAAGAGGGATGAGCGTTCGAGACCTACTGAGCGCTTGATGGGAGAACCCTTCCCCCTTGTCCTTTGTTGCATTTTCTACATGCTTTTTGGCTGTGGTTTATGGCGGCGTAGTTCGGTTTTGGTTGTATATCATACAAGTGATGGACTAACAGAGTTGCCAAGTCCAACGACCGTACAATGGAACATCATTTTCACGTCAAAAGTATTCGTTGGGGTATTTTGGCACGAGATTTAGGTGGATTGTCCACCACTCCTAGACAGGGTTTTCCAATGCCATTATAGCTCTAGGACAACGTAATGATATCAAATTCCTAAAGCATCGTCGCCACCAAACGCCTGTCATCCACGCTTCTACTTCCTTGGTATTTGTGATCCCCACCACAAATGAAATACCCCATGAGTAACTTAAAAACCTTTCCATGTCGAAGAAACATCATCGACGTGGTCCAAGAGAGGCCCAAAGTTCGTGTCAATCTAGGTAATACATGTGGACGAAACTTGCTTTTCCCCCCTAGTTATTAGGCAGTACAATATATTTTATTTTGGGCAATTAGACCAACATGTGAACGGAGATTCGATTCGATGGTCGTTCTGCATACCGCAGGACTCATTCTCAAAGTCCAAATGCCAGGGAACATAAAAAGAAGAAGAAGAAAGCCCTCTCCCAACTAAGATCATTTCCTTGGACAGGATCGAACTATACTGCCTAGCGGATTCCCGAATAGCGCCATTCTGGTCTTCGTCGAATAATATTTCCATGCCGTGAATGCAAATTTCTATTCTTTTTTTCAACCGCTCAAAACCTCTATCGGGATCCTAGATCAGAATGTGCCCTTCGTAACATTCTTATCTGCTGGCGTCTAGGACCGTTTCTTTAAGTACACAACATCATCTATAGTTTCATATCGAAGTTCCAAGCTGCCATATAAAAGCCTGTTCGAGGATGGCGCAACATCAGACTTGATGAATGTAAGACTAGAACGTCGACTGCAGCCGATCTCTTTATGTTCGCTTACCTAGTCACCTCCTTCATTGGATCATCCTATAATTCTCGTATGCGTTGATGAAGCTTGTCGACGTTCTAGGCGCCATATGTCGTAGAGTCTCCGGAAGCAGCATAGTCCCCTATACCAGTATCGTCCATTCTTGCATAAGTCGGCAGTCTGGAGAATTCAAAGCCGGCGGCATATCAGGGTGGAGTGCGTTTCAGTTCCCTTGAACCCTCCATAATCCCATCCACCTTAGCCTCAAGAAGGAGGTGATTCAGCTCATATAACAGAAACGATATTTTCGAGTAGTTCATGGAAGGTTCTGCGATGGGAAGCTTGAGAGCTACGGTGCTGGCAAGCTGCCACCGACTAAGGTCGGTATAGTCAGACGCGTATACGAAGCAAAGCAGCTTGACTGCATCCTCGAAGATCAAGATTGGTGGTGCATGTCAGAGCAATACGGTGGAGGCGAGCAAGACGGGGTCAGAGTAGACATGATGCCAGATCTACTGACGTTGTTGTGGCCATATCTGCTGGGAAATGGAGCCGCTGCTAACTTCATCAGAGTCATTTCTGCATCATGCTCTATGCAGGTGTCGATCCGTCATACCAGGTTTCATAACATCACACAAGGATAGCACATTCATCATCAAACTGTCGAAAAGAGCCCTATGATTATCAAGTCCCTTTGGACGACTCCTAAACGCCATGGGCTTGTCTAAGCTTGCCTTGTAAGGATATATCTAAGTTTACTGCTCCATCGCGTCTGCACTCTTCGACTCCTCATCGTCACCCCACAAGCCATCCAGCTTGAACTCCTTCGCCCACTCCGTCACAATCTGCTTATGATCGGCCATGGGCACGGAATCCGATGAGGCGGTCTCCGGAGCCTTGGCAGAGGCGTCGGTGGTGACGGCCAGGACGGGAGCATTCACCCAGCCCTGGATGCGGCCATCTCGCCAGTCCGTGACGACGGTCATGGCGGCGGAGGTGAGGTTGGGGATACCGCCACGGTTAAGTCTGCCTCGCTTGCGCGCCACCTGGACCAAGAAGTCTGTCGTGGTATCGCCATCAGTGCTCAAAAGAGGTGGCAAGTCGTAGACATCCAAAAGCTTCTGGAGAAGGTCGGGTGTTGTCCCTAGCCTCTTCAGCAGTAGGCTGACTGCAGGCATGGGGTCTTCAATCTCCTTGGGCGGCACCGCGTTGAGGAGAACCAGACTGGCGTGGGCCTCAATGGGGTCCTTCTTCTTCTTCGCGGCAGACTCTCCGTCCTTGGCCGAAGGGAAGACAATACCGGGCGAGTCAAGCAGGGTCAGCTTGCTGTCGATCTTGACGGACCGGATGCTGGTGGTGACACCGGCCTCAGCTCCGGCCGGGCACGCGGTGCTCTTGCCACCCAGACGAGAAAGCAATGCGTTGATAACAGATGACTTTCCAACGTTGGGGTAACCAATGACACCAACTGACACCGCGCGCTTGAGCTGTTTCGATGCAGCGAAGGACTTGAGCGACTTGAAAAGTGTCGCCGAAGTGCTCTGCACGGTAAGGTCACGGTGATTGAAGGTCTGCGCATTCGGCGCCGAGCCAGATGCGCGCAGCGGGAGTGTAGGGAAGTATCGCCGCAGGTATGTGAGCCACTCCTTGAGAACGGGAGGGGGGATCAAGTCGATCTTGTTCAGGACCAACATCAACCGCTTCCCACCGCTGGCAGCAGCCATGATCTGGCGCTCCACCTCTCTGGACCGTGTACCCTCCGGGTCGCGCGCATCCAAGACGTAGAGGACAACGTCGGCCTGCTCGATGACCTGCTTAAAGACCTTGTCGAATGCTTTCCGCGATGTGGCCGGGCCGACTGCCTCGCCAGTGCCAGCGGCGAACTCATCGTCTTCGTCCGACGAGTCCTCGTCATCGTCCATCTCGCTGCCGCTCTGCAGTTGGCGGTCGTACTTCTCGGCAGCTCTCCTCGCGCTGGCGATGAGTGCGGCCATGGGGTTGGAGTCGTCGCCGGCCTCGTCATCGTCCATCATGTCGTCGTCTTCGGCGAAGCCCTCGAAGCCCTCGCCATCGGCGCCGTCCATGTCGACTTCGTCCTCGTCCTCGCCCTCGGCGTTCGCTCCCGTCTTGGCGGCTTTGGCCATCTCGCGGCGCTTCTGGATCTCCTCCTGCTTCCTCCGGCGGCCCTCCTCAATCTCTTGCAGGATCTTCTCCTTGTAGGGGAAGAGGTTGGGGATGCCGGGGTCCTTCTTTAACTTGGAGCGCCATTGCGGGTTCTTCTTGGCCTCCTTTCTGGCCTTGCGCTGCTTCGCGGCGGAGGCCTTCTCGATCTTGTGCCGTAAGCGGACGGGGGTCCTCTTGGACTTGGGCTCTGCAGAGGGGCGGGGTCAGCATAAACGGCCTGGAGGGTCAATGGGGGAGCGACGGGCGTACTCTTGGGTTTGGTGATGCTTCCAGCCATTTTGCCGTGTTTGTCAGTATGGCGAGCACGGTACAGTTACAGTCGGTGGCGGCGGCTGTTGCTGTTGCTGTTGCTCCTCCCAAGAAATTTTGGAGGGCCGATTAGATAGACGCCCGCAGAATGGAAAGGCGGCCACCGAATTTTTTGTTATCGATAAGCGTCCACCACTTTTGGGGCCCGATTCCTGCCCACCCGCCCATCCGCCCATGCCAGCGGCCGGGGGCCAGCGAGAACTGCGGGCCTAGGCGTCGGGTCGTGGTGGTGGGGTCGGCAACCGACGACCTCGAGGCGTTCGGGGCCACCCCTCCATCGGGCAGCACAGGTGGCCAAACTCGACCTGGTAATCCGTCGCAGACAGACCAATCGCCGCGTCCCTGTGCTGCAACGCAGACGGCCCTGTCGTTCTGTCGTCGTTGCAAAGTTTTATTTTTGGGGCTAGTATGTACGTCTATGTAGGTAATCGACGGCAGCGCCGCTGGGACTGCCGACCTCGACCAGAATGCGACACTGCCATGCCGGCCCCCCCGCCTATCAGGGTCTACCGCTGGTCTGTTGCTTTAGTGCTCGTGTGCTGTGCCTCCCGTGAACTTAGACCCGTCGTCCAGCGCCTAACTACTCATTGGCAGCCCGCCTACGGGGCCGTGGAGTCTGGCCGCAAGTCTGCTAAATGGTTCGCCAGAAACCGACTGCTATGGCATTTGACTCCGTCGAGGGCGGAACTTCCTGAATCGGATGCGCTCCGACAGGGCGACGGTTGCTTTTCTTGGACGATGCCCAGCGCGATGTCAACGTTGCGGCTCTTCAAGTCTGACATGACAGCACCCTGAGGGCAGAGCGAATCACTCTCACCACCGCAACATAAACACAACCACCTGCTCTTAAACCTTGCCCGACCACTCTCTACTACTGGCCATTAAAAATCCAACTTCTGCCCTCCAACTGCTGCAGTCAGCCCGCCCTTAACGCTACCCCATTCGCCTATACGCTGTCTTGTCCATTCTTGTGACCTCTGCGCCAAGCCACGTCCAAGCATGGAGTACACAGCACCTCCGGAGACGGTCTCCTTCAAAGGCCTCCTGTTTGACATGGACGGCACCATAATCGACTCGACAGCAGCAGTAGAGAAGCACTGGCATACGTGAGTTACGAAGTCGCAAGAATGAGACGCCGTGTCAATTTTACCGCAACCAAAAACTGAACACTACCCAGCGTCGGAGAGGAGATTGGCGTAGACCCTGAAGTTATCCTGCAGACCTCGCATGGACGAAGGAGCATTGACATCCTGAAGATTCTGCATCCGGAGAAGGCAAATTGGGAATGTAGGTCAAGAACACACTCATCAGGGCTCGCTCCATATATTCAAGGGGAACGCTCCCCGACAACCCCAGCTTTGATGGACTGACAAGAGGTAGATGTATGTCAAATGGAGGGCCTATTGCCCAAACTCCACGGCGACGATGCAGTTGAGATCCCCGGGGCACGGGCTCTCCTCGACGCCCTGATCCCCGCCGCCGCTCCCTGGGCCATCGTGACGTCGGGCACAACTCCCCTGGTCACCGGCTGGCTGGACGTGCTGAAGCTGCCTCACCCCGAGCACCTCGTAACTGCCGAGTCCGTGGAGAACGGCAAACCCGACCCGGCGTGCTACCAGCTGGGCCGCTCGAAGCTTAAGCTCAGCAGCGATGCTGACGTGCTCGTCTTCGAGGACAGCCCCGCTGGCATCCAGTCCGGCAAGGCGGCCGGGTGCAAGGTCATAGGGCTGGTCACGAGCCACACGATGCAGCAGGTCGTAGCCGCGGAGCCGGACTGGATAGTGAAGGATCTGCGTTCTGTCAAGATGGTCGAGTGTAAGGATGGGGTCGTGACGTTACAAATCTCTGATGCCCTGGTACGAACGGCGAACTGAGCAGTGATCAACGACCGCGTGATGGCTCGTGGGACTCCCAGACTCCTCCTGCCCTCTCTTCTAAGGGAGAAGAGGCTTAGTGGGTCACGCCCATCATGACAATGTGCGTATAACATCATGTCATGAGATAGGGTTCCCTCTATGCAACATGGCTTGGCCTTGTGGTCGTGCTGGCCACGAAAGTAGTCGGGAATAACTGAGCTGCAAATCAACGGAACCGTCACCAACCGGCGTGAGATTAAACACCAAATAGACTCAGATAGAGCCAGGACGGGAAGGCATGGAAAAGCTCCAATTGGCCGTCCCGAGTGAATGGTAATCATTGAGAATCCCAGTCTCCCGCCGTCGAAAAGAGCCTACCATAGTATAACACTCTTGCCTACCTTGTCTGTCTTGCAAACCCCGGTGCATGTCATCATTGCGATCACCAGAACTATTAGCTTTGCCCAGAGAACACAAGCCACACGAGCTTATATCTGCAGGCTCGGTAGATTGCGGCGGGGGCCGGTACCCTGCATCGTGGAGAATATGATCACTCAACACCCACGATCTTGACAGGCAAGGACTTTGTCAAACCTGGGAGCACATCCTTCACCAAACGTTGGACACTAAGGCTCTGCCGCTTGGGTTTGCTCAAAGGTACGGAACTTTCTGACCGGGGGCACGGTTGCCGGGGGTGAGGGGACGACGAGCAGCCGGTCCGTTCTAGCGCTGTCGATCCGAACCCAGATCTGAGCAAGACGATGTCCCCAATCTGCACACATCCTTGGTTGACAGGGTCCAATTGCCAGTCAAGCTCAAGAATGCCGGGTGCGGTATTCTTTCTGATCGATGGTGATCACCGCGACATGCCGCTTAGGCCGTTCAAGTGCCGGTGACGTGAGCTGTGGGAACTGATCCCTCAGAGGGCGGAAAGTGATTCTTGCTACGCCAAGTTACCTTCCCTTCTCGGTCTGTGCTCATCAGAACTCAGATACAGGAAAAAGCAAAGGCGGAGAGCCATGTTGCTGAGCACAGTGCCTATTATACGAGGATCCTGGCTGGGACAGAATAACTCCATAATGAGCAAGGCTAGCCAACAACCAAAATTCACGTGTCTGGCTTTGCTGGACGCCGATGGAGAGGTAGATGACGCGTAGTTGCAGTCCACTTCATAGCACGCACGCGTGTTGCTGGTTCGTAAGGTAGTGTTCACCAAGGAATAAGAAACATATCTCTGCCTAAAGAGGACCCGGGGCCATGGTCATGGCTCACCTGGTGCAAGTCAAGACCTTGTGCAATGCGCCGACGTTGAACAAAACCAGGCGTTGTGCCGGGTCGAAAGATTACTATAACTAAGGTTTCATGGCTGTCGTTACAGTTTGCTGCAAGGACCCGAATTGTGAAGGCTGGTACCCCCGACACATGGGCAGCCAGCCAGCCATCTCGACTGCCAAGACAAGCGTTTCTCTGCCTCACCGCAGAGACAACGACTTGCATGTGGAACACGACGATCAAGCTGACGGATGGGTGCAGATGGGCTGATGCCACAGCTGCTGGAGATCTTATGGGCTGGTGAGGTCGCCGACTTGAGTAACCAACTGCTGCACAGGGGCCCGATGTGGTTACGTGACAAGTCACAACCTGACATGCCCTCCACTTTGGCCGATGAGGCAGCGATCAGCCTGATCCCAAGTAGCGTAGGGACGACATCATCGACGATGCTGAGGGGTGGGGGTTCCTTTGCCCTTTCCATGAACCAGTCTAGAAATGTCATATACGGTATGAGACAAGGGCAACACAGGCACGGTAGATAGGAGTAATGGTAATTCCGCAGATGCGCCGGCGTCCTTCAGCACACCTAAAGCACACCTAAAGCTACACCCTTCGATGCGGCATCGAAGGGTCGTGCAAATGAACGTGGAGCTGGTGGCGTGTCGACCCAAGCCGTCAAGGAAAAGCTTTCAGGCCGGCAGCCCTTGGGGGAAAGACAGTCTGACTCTACTGCAGGAACCGCTCCGGAAAACTGGGATCGTAGCTCGAGGCATGTAGAATCCAACCGTGGCCGTCGAGCGACCGAACCACACTGGGCCGACTGGCTTGCAAGCTGGCTACGTTAGGAGAGCGTTGAGCCTAGAGTGATACCAGTGGATGGCGGTGCGAGACCGTCAGACTCCCCGTGCGGCCGGCAAGTGAGACTGACCTGAGATGCGCTCGAGCTCCGGCAATGAGCTTATTATTCACCCAGTGCCAGATCGGCATTCTCAAGGCCAAGAAAGTTGCCGGTCTGAATACAACGTCGGTGCAACAGGACCAGCACGCACCAGCCCACTCGAGCGTCTGTCTCCCACTGCTCGCCCGCCCGTGTGCGCCCTTCCCTCCTCAGGCACACCTCGATTGACTCAGGTCTCGGGACTTGAAACCACGAGGCACGGCGGTAGACCCGGGTAAGATATTAGTCTGCTGAAAAGTGAAGGAATGGCATGCCTTCAAGATAGCTGAAGCAGCAATGCGGCTCAAGGGACCGATTGCTAGCAATCCGGGCGTTTCGGCCAGCACCTGCGCAATCCTTCGACGGTGGCTTGGAGATCAGGCGACCGCCCGTATCTGGTCCCCCCGCAAGAGCGATGCACGGATCTGTGAGGATGAGGGCGACAGTAACATCGCGTCCCGCACCCGCCTATGCGACCGTACCAAGGGTGGTTTGACAGCGCGCGATGGCATGGCCTTCAGCCATCCCGCCAGCGACGGCTGATGGGTTGACTCTTTTTCTCGCCGGGTGTGCACTGTGCCGTGAGCTGGCCGCTACGGGCGCATGGCGATTGGCCAGCGGCGGCAGGAGACGACTGGGGGCGTCAGGTCCAGAGACAGGTACTTGGCCAGTACCTCGCTCCAGAGGCAAGCCATTCCGCTTTTGACGCAGGGGACGTCCTGTCACCTGGCGCGAACCCACGTGGCCGCTCGGACCAGGCCATGGTCTACCCCTGAGGCCAGTGAACAAAGCTTGAGCTCTCCGTGGAGAGCATGTACTGTGCTGTACAGTAACTAGTTACCGCGGACGTCGACGAGATCTGAAGAAAGTCCGTTGCATGCTTATCATCGTCCCGATCAACTATCGAGAACATGCATCCTCAGCCTGCGGGTGCTTACCAGACTAGTGGTGCTTGTGGAGAAGCGCAACGGCCGCCGTGATGCAGCGCTCAGCAATGCTCAGCAATTTGTGATGCGCTCCTCGCAAGGCTTACTTGGAGTTTTGGGGGCTTACTACGGAGCATGTACTGATGTTATATGCGCGTTCACAACTACCGACTCGTGGTGACATTGGTAGCCTCCAGTGTAGTATTGTATGGCACGGTTCCTGAGCTCGGACGCCACTCCATGCAATATCTCCCTTGTTAAGGTTCACTCAGCAGACTCTCTGAAGAAGATGCTGCAAGCCGCAGCCCCGAGAACTGCGGGGCCCGAAATAGCTCGCAGGAAGTTATGGTGTCCACTCCACGACGATATCCTGTTCCTTGATATTCCCCTTTGGGGGTTGTGGCTGCACAGGCATCTTGCATCTGGTGCAGGGCAGGTAGAGCGGCCGAGAAGGCTGTCTGTCAGCCTGGGCCTCAGAGATACGGGTTGCACACACCGTCGTGGTTCGACCGTCATCAACCAACATTGTGCCGCGTTCAAGGATTGGACGTCGCACAATCACAGTGCTTACAGGAGTGTCCTACACCATCCAGCGGCCCTGCTTGTGGCTTACAGGAATGCGTGCGCGCGACCTCGTACCGATTCCTCCGGCGCAGTCGGGACAGTCGAGGCAGCCGCAGATAGGAGCATGGGTTGGAGGATCATTTCTCACCGAATCTCAGTCAACGCTTGTGGCACACTCTCTAGCATCGCTTAGAGGATTGCCGGGGCTCTCCTGCTGAAGTCGTGATAGTCAATCTCCATAAAGCGGCCGGCCAAGGGAATACTCCGATGCACACTTCAACAATTTTTTTTGCCGTTGCCGCTCTCTAGGTTTTGGGGGGGTCACGAGAGCTGATGGCTATGGGGACCAATCCACGAGGCATGGTTCGCCATTGGGCTTGAGGCCTCGGGGGAGGGTTCTGCGCGGCCTCTGCCGTCAACAGGGGTCAAGCGAGGACTAATAGAGAGAGCTAATATGAAAAGACTTTGCGCTAAAACAAAGATTCCTGTCTGTCGGGTCCACCAAGTCGATATCCCGGCAATCGTACGGTAGCCAATGATGACTTGCACCTGGCCGTCTCACGAGAAACGTCCCATCCGAGGAGGCCTTCCCGTCGCTACGGATGGCGGGTGTGTGGACCGCAGAAGTGCGCTGCCCCTAAGAGGAAACGGTTTCGCGGCGTTCGCTTCCCAATGTGCCACAGCTTCCTCATGAACCGCCCCGTTGGTCAGGGCTAGATCATAGGTGTTTCCGTAGGGGGCTTGAGGAGAAAGTCGGCAGTTGCAGGACGCTGTCCGGCTCCTGAATTATGTAGATATCGCGCTCACTATGACCAAGGGCTCCAAGTTATTGATTTCCGCCCCTGAAGAAGCACGATATGGAGAATGATGAAGAGAAAATCGCGGAAACGTGCCAGAGGTGAGTGCAAGGTGAGCGCCTGACCAAACTTCTCCTCTAACGTTAAAATACAAACGAGTTGGATAGGCACCTCTCTGCGTTCCAGCCTATGATTAATTTGCCGAGTGCAGTTTGTCTGACCTGTCGGTAAGCCCCAGGGACGTTTGGTTTGACGTATAAGCTAGACGATGGGGTGTTTGCCCCTGCGTCAATATCGACCTGTCACAACAGTGCCTGCGTGGACTTTGGCATGTCCAGCTGTATACTGCTCTTCAAAATTTGGACACGTACCCATCTTCGCGGCTTCGATATCCTGTCTAGAGCCCGGTCCATCTGATGACGCGTGTCGACTTGGAAGACCTGGACGTTCTGTCGGCGTTCTGGCCGGATCGACGCCGGCCATCGAGGGGGACCCACTCCCCGGAAAGAAGGTTATCCGAATATGGCAGATCTGGGCACCAGCGTTATCCAGGGACTCCAGCTGTGGCGACAGTGGCATTCGGTCAAATGCAATGCTTCACCTGGCATTCATCTTCATGAAGTGTGCAAGTGGGCATTATCTCGCTGGCTTATTCATGATGTGTCAGCTGTCGATATGGCGGGGCCCCAGAGCGCTGGAACCCTCTAATCTGCAATGGCTTGGCTGCAACCCAAGTACCGCTTCGCAAAGGCTATATTGCACATCTTAAGGAGATCAGAGGTGTACTCGGGAGAACCAGAGGCTTGAAGCTTCTGCCACCTCGTCATACCGTGACAGTCGTAGGCCAGATAGATTCGATGCAGATGCTACAACGATTAGCTCCCGAGATATCCAGATTAACTTAATACCATAGGAGTGAGCTACAGCATACAAGATTGACTAGTACCAGATCCATAGCAGTGGAACTGGAAGCAAGTTCCGTGTTTGGTCAACTTGGTGAACCAGCGCGGGTTTTGCGGGGCACGGTTCCTCCGTCGCTATCCCCTAAGGGTAGACCACACAGGGAAGATTCCCCGTTCACCGGCACATCAGCGATCCATTTCCATTGGTGTAGTGTGTAGAGCCATGATTCATCGCAGGTCACCGGCGGATGGGTGGCATCGAACCTCCAAGCTCCTGCGGTTCAGGCTACGGTGGTCACTCACGGGCGCACAACTGTGGTCATGAGAGTGTCGGCTTCATGTTTCTTCTGGATCTGTGATGCAACCTCGAGAGAACTGGCCAACGATTGCGGATTGGCGGCAGGGGTTTGGCATGTCCACCAATTACCTCGGCAGGTGTCTGACCAACCGCCACAATGTTCAGGTTTGCGAAAGGGCAAAGTGCCAGAAATAGCAGCATTCCATGCACCTGGTTCGACGCGGTGTAACTCTACGGCATGGGCTTCACATCCGTGCTTGTCCATCAGCTTACGCATCAGTAACCAGGGTTGAACGGTCCTGCTGATACCTGCAGGCTCTGAAGAGGGGTTTGGTGTGGCATAGGTAGAGAGGCGACATGGGCAACGCACTTGTGCCTTTCAGGTTCTGCCGCCTGTGTCAGCCGGGTGTGTTGAACTTTGTCATTGGTCTGTCCTTGCTATGGTGAAGGTGCTTGGTCTTCACGTCGGGCCCGAACGTAGTAAAGGTAGATAGTCGGGCAAAAAAGCAGCGAGGCGTTGAGATGACCACCCTCTTCGCAGCCAGCGAACCTGCCGTGGTCGTAAGAGCCTTCGTCGAATCGTGGGTACAGCTCGGTTGGAGCTCTTCCTACTCACATGAAGATCCGCAACATTTGACCGCGTGGGTTGTATAGAGAGGGCCACAGGGCCACCATCGCGGGGTTGCCATCGTGCTGGAGGATCGGTGGTTTAGCCCTCGGAAGCATCAGGCCCAAGTTGACTTAGTGGCGGGAGATGTTCCGGCCGGTGGTGTTTATCGCCAGTCCGTCCCTTACCGCCCTCGAGGACATGGATTGGCCAAGGTGATTCCAACATAGTGGATGCCAAATACTACCTAGTAATCTGTGCAGGGCAAGAGACTACGTAGTCGCTGTATGTGAATGTAGTTCGGACTAGGGTTGACCGTTCCGGTGGGAGATGCAGCAATCTCGAGGTGCATGCTAGGTGCTTTTATCCTTGTCGCCGGCGGCCGTGGGGCTAAGATAGTGGGTGGACCATGGAGCTGAAGTTCAAGTTCATGACTCTCTACACAGTACCGTAGCTTAGTAGCAGGGGGGCCTCTGAGTTGCTGTTCAACATGAAGCTTCATCAAATTGGGCCGAGAATCGCATTTCGACGCGCGCGGCAGGGCAGCTCCTGCTCGTTTGCCAATCCGTCACTGCATGGTTGCTGCATTCCCGGCCCTCCCCATATGAAATGGCGCGAGAAGCGAATCAAGTTGCAGTGGTAAGCGAGACACTGAAGAGGCGTCGCACACCTCGTAGGTGTGGGTATTGTGACAGGGCCTTGCGCGTTGGACGGGATGTCGGGGTGCTGCTATACGAAAACGACGATGGGCTACCTGCAGGCTCTACGCGGCAGAACTCTGCTTTGAAAACACTACCATTGGCCTGAACGAGGACCTCTCTTGAGTGCGCCGACTACCAATCGGGATTCAGTCGCAGACGCATTGCTCAATCCGTGATGAAATGCAGCTTTGACAACTTGCTAAGGGAAGAAAAGCAACTGCATGGCAGCATCGAGACTAGCTAAGAAGATGGGATGTGACAGCATCTCAGCCGAGGGCGCGCGCTAAGGGCGCCCTCACCAGCCAGCTTTCAGGGGAAACCCGTCCTTCGCTCCGTAACTTCGGGACAGCGACCCCCCCAAATCAGGTCTCAGGGGGTTGAGATCATTGTGCAACTCCGTTGTGCAACCTCCACAGATGAATGGTTCATCAGGAGTCCTCTCTCCTCATTATTATATAACTTAGCTACCAGTGCTTGTAACCAGGCTGTCGGGAGCTGTCGATGGGCCGAATCAAGGACGTCTTACCACAGTAGACGAAGATCACTCTATTAGTACAGTCATTCGTATTACTTAACTTACATGGTAGACAGTTATAGCAAAGCTTAATAAGAACACTGTGATCTTGGAACTGACGCACTGTCTTTGGTAAGGAGCTTGGCGCCTGGTCGCCTGTAGAAGCCCGGGAGATGAGAGATGTATATCGATGTTTGATCTTGCGTCACGATCATCATTAACGTAGACTGGGCGAAGCAAGGTCCGATTCTACGTGAGACCTGTGATGAGTTCCCCCGAGCTCCCTGTAGTCAAGACCATGGACTTTTTCCAGTCCTCACCTCTCTGCCATGTAGAAGGATGACGCACCGAGGGATCACAGAGAGCCTACCTCTCCCTCAGTCGTGCCCTGGCTTGGCTGATCAAAGGGGGACAGCATATTTCTTTTTACAAGCACGGCTGAGTTGAAAGCTGAGATCGCTCGGTGCGCACACTCAACCTTGTGAACAGCCCCCCGAGCTGCAAAGCCCCCAAAACCCCAGCTCGGGGCGATTTCGTCTACCACAGGAACGCGCGCCGGATGAGCATGGGTGAGCGAAGTATGGGGCCCTTTGTTTCTGCCTTGAACCTGACTAGCCTGGCTGACCCCCATTTCTGTTCATCGTGGCACCCTCGTAGATCCACTCTGGAAGGGAGCTCGGGCGCTGGCGACCAACACTTTTTTTTTCTTCCGCGGGTTTCGGGGACTTGTGCAAGCCTTGCATGCCGTCAACCGTGGCCGAAGCATGGGCCACCGACCTGAACGATTGGCAGCGCATCACTGACAATCAATGTCCATCGCATCTCTATTCAGGTGGGCCGACGCAGGATCATCGCCATGGTACTGCTCCGTACATAGATCGGCTGGTGACGATTGCAGCGCAGGGAGCTTAGAGCGTGCACCTTGACGTCGAAAGTCCACATAGCACTGGGCCTGCATCTGAGCCTGAGCCTGGAGCCTGAGCCGCCCGGACCGCCGCAAATCCAGAGCTCTTGGGGCCAAGCACGCGCTGGCTCAGCTCAAGCGGCCGACCCTGCTCAGGATGAAAAGTCCGCATCGTTGCGGCGTCGCGGGCGCTTTTCGCCCTGAGCGCACACGCCGGAGGGATGGTGTCACCTCTTCCTAGACTTCCGCGAGGGTTGGCACACCTTTGGAAGAGGGGGGGGGAGGGCCCTGGCTGGCTGGCTGGCTGGCAGGGACCGACGCTGAATGGGTTGATGGGGAGCGCCCGCCTTGACCAATTTCTCTCAGGGCACACTGTCTTCTGGCCCCACCCAATCTCCCCTTGGCCCTGGGAGGTACCGTGGAGGTACCTGAGGTACCCGCGGTGCCGCACAGCACAGCACAGCACAGCACAGGCTGGCAAGACACCAGACCAGACCTGGGCACCCTACCCTGGTTCGCGATGGACGGGGCCGGGGGGGATGGGGGACGACAACGCAGACAAGCAGAGACCAGAAAGACCAGACCCTCGCACACAACTGCTCTCACTGCAGTCGCTCGTCGGGGGCCCACTGCTACCTTCGACTAGTACTTCTCTACACGCCCACCCCTCTCCCTTTCGTCCTCTCCTGCGCTTCCTGTGTGTTGTTTTTGAAACATCCCGACTCAAGTTGTCTCTACTCGAGATCTTTTGAGTCTTTGGGCCACCGTCACCCAAGTGAGGTCTGTCTCACCCAGGCTTGGATACAGCTCCGCCGAGTTGGCCACTCACTTCCCTCTTATACCAGCTTGATCCTCTCGGTCGCCGCGCAACTCTCCTATGACCCGTATCAGTCTTGCCGCTACGCTCATTTTTTTTCGGCCCCAAGGTTCACGTCGGATGAACTCTGCTTAGGCATCTGACCTGCAGTCGCTCTTTACAGCACACTATCTATACTATAAGCCCCAAGTATATACGACCAAGGATCACTACTCGCTCGGGCGCGCCCAACCATCCGAATACCCGTGTCGAGACTACAGGCGCCATTTGTCAATTGCATTCAACTCCTACCCGCCGCCGACATAGTTTGATTTTTGCGCAGTCGACTCTTCTAGCGACTTCATAATGGATATGCAATTTTGCGCTTCGTCGAATTTCGGCCCTGTCTTCAACTTCTCCCATGGACAGGGGACCGCCATGCATTATCCGGAAGGCCAATACCCTGTTTATACCGGCTTTCCCGGACTGCAATACGTGTATGCGTCACAGCAACAACAACCTAATGACTACCCTCCCGATCGTGGTTCTCTGAACGACGGTAAAACGGAATCCAAACCTAGATTATCCAAGGAGGAAGTGGAGCGATTAGAAAAGGTCTTCCAAGATAACCCCAAGCCCTCGAGTTCGGTCAAAGCTCAACTTGCCGACGAGCTGGGCCTTGAACGGCCAAGGATCAATGTGACTTTTACCCCAGTCCTTTCCACTAATCAGTCACTGACCTGCTTTGCAGAACTGGTTTCAGAATAGGAGGGCGAAGGCGAAGCAAGAGAGGAAGCAAGAGGAGTATGAGGCCCGTAGAGCGGCTGAAAATCCTGGCTCTGAACCCGGCTCGCCATTAGATGCTTCTTCAGGCGCCTCCGAGTCGGTTGATCATGATCACCACGAACGGATAAAGCCTTCGTCTGCCTTGTTTCCTGATCTTACCTTGCCGACCACCTCAGGTCATTCCCTGGGCAGTAGCGTAGCATATGATGAGGATGCAGCGGGCGATGCAGAGGCTTTTGATTCGCGATACCCGCCTCAAGCTGCCGACTCAACCCCGGATGATAAGTCCGTTGACTTGCAATCGCCATTGTCATTGAACTTCTCTCAACCAGATGACCTGAGCTACGCACGACCCCAGATGGCCCAGGGCTTCCTGACTTCATCATCCATACACAACTACAACTCGTATGGATTCCAACACCACCATTCGGCCGAACAACTCGGTCAGCACCGAGATGTCAACAACTTGGCCCACGGATTACCATCTCCCGAGGAGCAGGCCGCAGCTCCTCACTACTCAGCTACCCACTATCACCAGATGGCTGGAGCGGACTACTCAAGCTCAGCAATACCCTACTTCCAATCTGAGTCGCCATTGGGTGAGCACAACCTGGAAGACCACCATAGCAAGGAGAATGCGCGGCAAGTTGGATCGAATAGCCCATGCTTGCCCGAAGAGTCCATGGCGTCTTCAACTGTTGATGGTCTTTCCACACCGACGGATTCATTCAAGTCCCCCCCACCTCCAGCCAACATCGCATCGCGGCGCAACATTGCCAGACCCGCGGCGCTGCATGTCGGTTCACTGAGAGGGCGGTCCTACAACCTTGGTGGCGGACTCAAGACGGGCATGGACGGGCTGCGCCGAATCGACCCAACAAGTCCTGCTACTGCAATGCGTAGAATCGTTTCGGCAGGCGGGAACATGGCCGGCCGCATTCAGAAACAGAGCAATGGGCCGCGCTCTCCTCTGTTCTTGGGCCGAAGCACTGAGGCCTATTTGCAATTCCATTCCCGCTCTCCCGTCGGGATACTCAGCGCTGCACTTTCGGGAACCACCCCTCCCACCCCGATGACACCTGCAGTCATGAATCAGGGAGGGCGCGAGCCAACCGTTTCATCCACTTGTTCCGATGACGAAGCCTTTATTCTTGGGCATGGTTTCTCAGGCATCGAGTCGCTAAAGACGCCCCCAGAGACTCCTGCGTTGATCACCAACCTCGGCGCGCACAACTTCAGCGCACACCAATTCGGTACCGGTGTCGACTTTTCTCCTGATCAGCCACTACTCACGCCATATTTCCAGAGCGAGTTTCCCGACCTGACACTTCGCCATGTGCCGAGTTATGTCGACATGAGTGACAACAGCCTCCCGTCAACGCCACTCTATCCCAACATGATGAATGCAGCGGCACAAGACTCGAGTAACCTTGCTGCCTCAGGGACACAGTATGACTGGGACACGAATGAATCCATAACATCGTCGAAATCATCCCCTGGTCAACCTCGCTCCAGACAGATTCAGTTCACACAGAACATCACTCCTCAAGACTACAACACCAGTGTTGTGCATGAGAGGTGAAATCAGTCGAGACCCTGCCCCTTGCTCCTAGGAACGGGCGCTTCTTTCCACTGAATCTGTCCCCACTCCTTGAGAACGTCGGCCTCGTCTCTTCAGCGAATAGTGTATCAATATCTGGCGCTTGGTTATCTTGCACATTATCTGCTTTCAGCGTCTGCATTCCATAAAGCGATATATCTTGCTTTCCCCAGACTCGCGCCCTTTCCACGGCTACGTCCGTGGAAAGCGCGCGGCAATCCTCGATAATGTAATGGCGAAGGGCCATTGCGTGGTGGGCTCTAGCATACAACGGAACGCATAATGCCCAACGGATGGGAAATGTGCGGTCGGAAACCGGAGTTGCTGTGATTTGCCATGTCTGCGCTCCTCCTGTCGAGGATGCGTCTTTGCTTCTCAATACGTGTCTGAATACCCCACAAATTTGTATGATTGGCGCTTGGAGCCTCTGGATATTTTTCGGGCTGGATAATTATGATACAGAAAATATCATGATGGGTGAATGCGCATCTGTCGCGTCATGGAGTTAATTGTCTTGGAAGTCGGCGGGTCCATTTGAGCATACTGGGGCGATACGACACGGGAAACAGCACAGTTTCATATATCATATATATATCAAGAGATGAGAAAGTCGAGCGGTACGAGCGTTTGTGATATTCCAAGGTCTTTATGCAATATAGCTTTGCTGTGATTGATCACAACCCATTCCGGCCTGGTAGCCCAAGAATGCTGATACGTGCTCAGGCTTATTGCGGCCCCACGCTGTTGGAATTCCAAACAAAGTAGCTGATTGTTTCCAGGGAGCGGCCGTCTCAGCTTCGACTGAGCGCCAGCTGGCGACAAGCATTCCTCGATCCAGGACCACGGCCATACAGTATTCGGGCTGTGTACGGCCTGGAACCGGACGAGCCCCGATGAATACACGTAACGGACTATTCCCGAAGATAAGAGCTCTCACTGCCGGCCACGGAGGCTGCTTCCGCGACAACTACATCCACTCATGGAGTCATCTGACTTCCAAAGCAACTCTGGAATTTCTTTCTTGACTAGGGTAGTTTGGCAAGTCCAGGATGCAACTCTGGCAAAACCTCGGTGGCCCATCTTGTGTTCTTGTTCCGACGACCAGACTTCTGGGGCAACTTGGACATGCTTCCCCACAAACAGGTCACGTCATGAAGAGCTCAACCCCTGTCCAGTTCGCTGTGGGGAAAAGTACCCCAGCCCGTTCATGCTCCAGCCAAGCGGTAATTACAGCCAAGTTTGCGAGCAGAGACGGCAAGATCACCAGTGCTGTCTCGTCGCAAGTGGTCTTCCCCGCACCGTTCGGGCCTAGACATGAAGCTTTGCTCCACGCCCGAGGAGAATTCCTCCGCTCATATCCTGGAAAGGCCCGAATGCTGTGCATACATTGCTGGCTCCGTAGTGTTGTAGTTGTATCCTGGTGCCACGAGGGCCAGGACCGCTCCCTCGCCGGCCGGAGAGCCAAGGCGTACCGCGGCTCGTGGCCTCCAGAAACGGACCTGGACGATGACGAGGTCGCGTCAGGATGGGCTCCGAAGATGTTCATAATAAAGGGCAGCTCCCCCGAGGAGGGCCTCTAGCAGAAGGCTTTGGTTCAACCACACTCTCCTTGTCCATCCGGTCATTCGTGCTGCTATTAGCTACTGCCAAGATGGTTGTGTTACTCCCATTGCTTGTGGCTTCGTCCATGTGTATAAGCTCGGTCCTCTCTGTCCCAGTGGCCGAGAGAGATTATGCTACAGCACCGACGGTCACTGTTACAAATGGCACTTACTCTGGCATTCATAGCAACGAGTATGACCAGGACTACTTCCTCGGGATTCCCTATGCTCAGGTAAGCCCCTGAGTCGCCATGTACCGTGTTTTCTATTACAGTAAAAAGTCTAATTGCCCTCTTTCCAGAAAGCTGTCCGTTTCTCGCAACCTCAGCCTCTGGACACAACATGGGATGGCACAAAGGAAGCAACAGCCTACCCTCTACATTGCATTGGTTATGGTGGGGACGAAATCGGATACGAGTTGTCGGAAGACTGTCTGTATCTGAACGTCATCAGGCCTGCAGGACTCACTGATACTTCTGACTTGCCTGTAGCCGTCTGGATTCACGGCGGCGGTCTGTACATGGGTGGATCCGCCGACAGGAGATACAACCTCAGTTTCATCGTCGAGAACAGTGTGAACCAGGGAACTCCAATTGTTGCCGTGAGTTTCAACTACAGGCTGTCCGCCTTTGGGTTCCTCGGTGGAAAGGAGGCGCTCGACGCAGGTGTTACCAACATAGGATTTCACGACCAACGTCTAGCTCTTCACTGGGTCAACGAGAATATTGCCGCTTTCGGCGGCTCGCCTAACAAGGTTACAATTTTCGGAGAGAGCTCTGGTGCCGAGTCCGTCAGTGCTCAGGTCCTGGCTTATAATGGTAAGTTCGGAATCAGCGTTAATACAAGTTTTTGGCAAAACAGCTGACCATTTTAGGCCGTGATGATGGTCTCTTCCGAGGTGCGATCGCCCAGTCTGGATTTGGAGGAGTACTTCCTCGATACCCTGGAGGACTGAATGCCACCGACTACCAGCAAGAGGCATTCAACAGCCTCGTGACGAACACCTCTTGCGCGTCGACTGTAGGCACCCCTGAGGCCATTACGTGTCTTAGGGATGCTCCTTTCGAGGAGATCAATGAGGCTCTGAACGTCACTGGCATTGGCCCATGGCCGCCCGTTCTCGATTCCGACTTTATCGCAGATTACCCTACCAATCAACTGAACAGTGGCAAATTTGTTCAAGTGCCGATCATCATTGGGGAGAACACGGACGAGGGTGCCGCATTCGGATCGGGCCAAGGCCCGAATGGCTCCACCGTAAACACGGATGCCGACTGGGAGTATGCGATACGCAACCTGTTCAGCACCAACGTCGCAGCCACGTCAGGAAAGACTGCGGATCAACTTGTTGATGAGGTTTCTTACTTGTACCCGAACATCCAGAGTGTTGGAATCCCCTCGTTGGAGTCATTCCCCGAGGTCATCACCAATGGCTCGGACTTGGCCACAAAGCTAGGTTTGCAATATCGACGAATCAACGCCGTATCAGGCGACCACTCTATGCACTATGCTCGGAGAAGATCAAATATCGCATGGGATCAAGCAGGTGCGCCGTCGTACAGCTATCGGTTTGATGTTACCGTAAACGGCATTCCTGGTATGTGACTCTATTTACAATTGTCCTCGTCCTTCTCATATAACTAACAACACTGGGTAGACTTCGCATCAGCAACTCATTTCCAAGAGGTAAGAAACCCCCCCGTAAGTCGCCTCAGGGCAGCCACTGACAACAGACATTAGGTCGCTTTCGTCTTCTACAACCTGAATGGCGACGGCTACGAGACCAATCCGTTCGCCAACACCACACAGGCTTACAAGGATCTTGCGCTCACCATGTCTACATCGTGGATCAACTTCTTCGTCGGTCTCAACCCGAACGGTGAGACGGTCAGTCCGGCATGGCCCGCATACGATACCTCAGTCGGAGGCGGTGTCGGTCAGAATGTTGTCTACACCGTCCGGAACAATGGCAGCTTCGTAGAGACCGATGATTACAGGGCAGAGGGAATCAACTGGTTCATCCAGAACGCACTTACTGTGTTTGGAAACTAGTTGTGTGAACATTGATGATACTGTCTGATAGCTTGGAGATGCTGCATCGTAAAGGGACTCACAGGGCCATGGCCTGATGTATATAGTTACAGTCATCCGCTGCCCAGATAGCTGCCCATACTTGCCAGACGGTGTCGAACGATAATGCTTAATGTTTGAATGACTATTAACCTGCAAGACAGCCGTAATCATTAATGTTCCCTCACATTGACCATGGTGAAAAGTCTACTGCCAAGAATCCAATTGCGTCAATCGTATTGCTCAATAGTCTAACGGCAGTCGTTCTTGACACCGGGTAAATTCCTACAGCTGGTTGCCGAATACTAGAGCTCGAAACGGTTTGAGGGCTCCGTAGGAGTTTTGGCACTAACTGTCACGAAATCTCCGAAGTACTCGGGCGCCATCCCACGCGCGATGCTCCGTGGCTGCGCCAACCAACAGCTTGCAAGCCAAGGTGGGCGCTGACTGTCGCGGATATGTTGTGCATGACGAATGGTATCCTACTTCGTTAAGCACCGTTTTAGGCCCGGTGCCCTTCCCCGGAGTAGCGTTCTGCAGGTGGCTTTTACCTTTGCAGGGTTGTGCCATGTTCGCGACCCCTTTTCCGACAACCAACGGACATAAATCCTGATTTATCACTTACTAGGCCTTCCATTCTCATGTTACCCTTCATACGTGGGCCGCTGTGGTGGCTAATGCAACACGGCCTAGGGATAGTCTTGCATCTTTCAATCGATAGCAGGGAAGGCATTATGTAGAATTTGCGAGGACGAAAGCTTCGCACGTATACAACTTGTTTCCCCTCAAGAATTTCATGAGATTCCACAACCGCGGCGTGCCCTCATGACTATACTACTGCTTGTAGGCCACGGCCAGGTGGGCTACCGTATCTACGTAGCACGTGTTGTTGGGGGGCATCAGACAGAGACAAACACAGGTACAGCTTGCCCGATCAATTTCCTGCTAAGAATGTGGGATGCCTTTTGAATAGGCGTTAGTCAATCTGTCCGGATGAACCGTTTTCCTTCTTTTTGTTTATATTTTTTTAACCTGAAACTAAACTTGTGGATATACGTTGATCGGTTTGTTCTTCCAAAATTGACAGTTGGAAATAATACTCTAGGTTCCATTTCAACTCTAAGGGCTGTCTCTCTTTGTCCCTTTTCAGTTGTTCTATTTTCTCCTTTTCTAATTATTCTGCGGATTCCCTTTATAGTTGTTTGCTAGTACCTCTTCTAGCTGTTCTGTAATTCCTTCTCTGTTACTTCTACTCGATCCTTGACCAGTGCATCTGTTTCATCCCTTACTAATACGTCTTCTTGGTATTAGCGAAGCCAATCGCGATCACATCTTTGGGCTTTAGACAGTTCTTATCCATGTTTCAGAGCTTTTCGATCTAGGTATGCTTGCAAAACAGGCCGGCTCGCTTTTTTAAAACATTCAAATGTATAAATTTATAAGCATACCCAAAGAAAGCGGGATTGGCATGTGGCGTCTTTCGACCCTGTGCAACCGAGGAACGATGGGTGATCCTTTGTGTACGGTAAGCACCTGAGCATCCGCAAGTCCCATAGATTGCAATTTGCCACTCATTAAACTTGATAAAAACCTATTTATATATATATGTTAGCAAGTCACACTGTTATTGGCATGTTTCAAGAAAGAATCTGTGAAGGCAACGGGGATACGTTTGGGGTGGGTCTCCCCTCGTTGTGGGTGACCTATGTTGTCTGCGACCCCCCTTTTCCCTCTCTATGGGGGACTAAGAGATGCCTGGAAGCTATGTGCGTCAACATCCACTCAAGTTCCTGGCTATTATACTGCCGGACTATGGCGCAGAGGATTGTAACCTAGGTTACCATCATCACTGCGGCCTGACCACTCGAAGGCAGGTTGGGGCTTGTTCACTTAACGCCGACGACGGGCCGTTGCCGGATTCCCAAAAGATGCTCCCATATTCATTACTCGCCCTATGCTTGTTGCCCTTATGCAATGCCAGCAAAAAAGGTATATATGCAGTTCTATAAACGCCCGCCCATGCAGTATGCAGTCATGTCCATCATTAGTCGTTGCAACATTTACTTCTGGGACCACTGCCCCGAATCCTCTCGCCGTTTTCAAATCCCTACGCCCCAAGCCAAAGCAAGGGCAGGAGCACTAGTGTTAGACCATATCGTCAAAATCATCATCCCAACCCAGTCTCTCAAATATCGACATGCGTGCGTTGTTGTCCTTCCCCTTGGTAACCTCCTGTTCCGCTGGAGCAGCCACAATATTATCCGTCGCCCGCTTCTTAGCAGGGGTGACGGTGACAAACCCCTCGAGCGAACCCATTCTTCCGACGGGTGGTCTCTTGACCGGTGTTTCGGCGAGGCCCCCGTCGGGTGACGACGGCATCCCGATCCCACTGTCCCGGTGCCGCAAGGAGCTGCCAGGTAGGGCCAGGAACTTCCGTTCTGCAATCGGCGAAGACGCAAGCACCAGACCTTCGTCCGGCCCAGGGGCGGAGAGGAAGCCTCGCTTCAAGAACGACGGCCGGGCAGGCGTTGCACCGACCAGGTCTACGGGTGCAGTCATTGTTGGCAGAGCAGGCGATGACTCCTCTACCAAGAATGCACCGTCTCTGTTTCGCTTTCTTGGCGCAGAAGACGGGACCAGTCTCTGGGAAGATGAGGATGGAACATGGTCGCCCTCGATCGACTCATGTATGATGCCCATGTTGGGCTGGCTGTAAGCATCCCGAGCCAGCGCGTTCCGGAAGCGTGGGCCGACCGGAGTGGCTTTAATGACGTTATGGAAGCCAGTGTGCTCGGTGGGCTTCTTCGACTTCCTGAGTTGGGACAGACTAGTGGTCGCTCTGCGCTCGTCGGCCTCGGCCATCGCTTTGCCGACCACCTCCCTGTTCGGTTTCCTCAAGCTGCTGATGGCTTCTTGCAACTCCGCCTTGATCTCAGCATCCCTCTTAGCTTTATCCTCCTGAGTAACGCGCTTGCCCACCGCGCTGGACGAGCCTGAAGACTTGTCTCTTGCGCTAGTGGCGTCCTTTGAATCCCTTCTTGGCGCAGCTGTCAATGAGACAACATCGCTCGGCTCTCGCTTCAACATCGGAATAGGCGTTGACGCAGATCTCATTAACGCAATCACGCTACTAGGTCCACGAGACATGCTGCGCCGGTGCTGCTCCGTTTCTTTGGACAAGACACGGTCTAGGGTTCGTCCTGGCTTGGGTGCAGTTGCGCGTTTAGTGATCATGCCTGGCTTAGCTCTCGGTTTGGTAGGGGCTTCGGTCTTCCTGGGCTTGGGTTTTGGAGGGGAAGGCATCACTGGCCCTCCTAATTTGCGAGTGAGGGAATCGCACTGTTGGGGTAGTCGAGATGAAAAGCTGCAAAATTGTAAGTCATTGAGTACTGGCAGTATTCCTCTGGATGATGCTTACAATGGAACGATAATCTCGATACAGAAGTCTTTCAAGGGGTCGGAATCTGTACCGTTGGACTTCTGCGCCGTATTACTCTGCCCAGCTTGCGAGTCTTCTAGCATTTTGATATCATCCAAAGAGGTCGACTGCCAGATACTGAGTCGATCGGCATGCACATCGAGAAGAACTGGGTAGTTATGCTTGTTCCGCTTCTTTGACGTCGTTTCTTTGGATGCCTCTGTGGCAGGTTCGTCTGCAGGCAAGCCAGGTAATTGCGATTCGTTGGCGTTGGCAGCAGATCTCAGTGGCTCCAATGCCAATATTTCAAGAATGAGGATGATTTGCAGCTGGGTTTCCCGCGATCGGAGACATGAGACCTGGAGCTTGGTGTCCTGTGGCGCCTCGGCAGCCATCGAGTCGTCGTCTTTTGCTTGTGGTTTACGAACATCCCACCATCTTCGAACGTGCTGGTCCTCGGCTGGATACAGAGAATCCTTTCCCAACTTCATCTTTTTCGACTTTCTTTTCTTGGCCTTAGGGCCTTGCTCGTCTGCTGACTCTGCTATGTGAGTTTTGAATTTTGCGATGATGTCAGGTACGGTCTCGCGGTACTTCTTGTCGATCTGGATGGTGGTCAAAATAAGGCTCTTCAGGAAGTCTATTAGATCGTCCATGTCTAGGTTGGAATCACAGTCAAGATGAAAGGCTGCGCGAGCTCGAGACAGTGGTCCTTTTGCAAAATACGCCAAAGATCCCTTGAACCCATTAGATAACCGTCGCAGATATTTGAGGGGTCGGGCTTACCATGGAATGGTACAATGCTTCGAAATAGTGACTGCGAACATTGTCAAAGATATCATCAGCCGTGTGCTGCGATGATGGCTGTTCGGGTACAGGATCCTTGGTGAGTTGCGTCGCGGCCATAGCCTCTAGGTCGGGGTTCTTTTCCGCTGGTGAGAGACCGCTCGGTGGGCCAAGGGTCTGGGATGCAGCATCTTGCTCGACAGCTGTTGGAACCTGTGCAGCTTCCGGCGCTTGAGAAGGCAGAGAGATGGATAGTGATCTCGCTGGTCTCTTGACTAACGACTGGATAGCTTCAATAGCAAGGCGCCGCTTCTTGTTCTCCTTGTGAAGTTCAGGCGTTGTCGTGGCTTCTGGCATAGAGGCGTGTGCTGGATTACTGCGCGGTCTGATGAGTTTCGTGTAGGCGACGGTTGCGTGGCTACTGAGCTTCTCCAGGTCGACCCAATTTCCTAATTTGCATAGGGTGTAAAGGCCACTGTCTTGGCGCTCCAAAACATAGGACGTCCTGTTGGATTCCAGCCTTGCGATGAGCACAATGGGCCGGGTTCCCATGCGACTCTCCAAGTCGAGGATCCTGATGGTTGATTCATAGAACTGAGCATACTCGAACTCGCCCGAGGGCGCGGCAAGATCCAGGCATGAGAGACCCAGTCGTTCCCGAGGCAGCAGCATTAGGGGTTGGAGGCTGCGTGGCTTTATGGACAGCTTAGTAGGATATGCCTGCACCGAACTTAGTTTTCCCTGACGCTGAAATGAGGTATCGACCCTACCTTGACCACAATTGAGGGCTTGAGCAGGTCTTCCATGGCATAGGCATCATGCTTGCGCTTTCTGGCCGGAGTGGAACCAGCCGTGAAGCCGCCATCGTTATTCAGGCGGTTGTCTGACGAGAGCGGCCGGGCGACGTTGGCTGCTCGGGAACTTGGCCGGCTTTGACGCGACGCGTCTGACCCAAGACGTCTGGAGGACATAGGAGAGCTAAGGAAGAAGAAGGGCACAATTCATCGCAGACGCCTTCGAACAAACGTGACAACCGAGCAAGCAGCACACAAGAGACGCCAATCCAAGCCGAATCCGATATATACAGACCTGTGCAGCGCGCCGAGTGCAAAAGTCGATAACGGTTTCCGTGACGGCTGAGGCTCGTCCCGCGTCGCCGCGCTCTTTGCCAATGGCGTCACGCGTCGGGCTCCACCGGTAGAACGGGCTGGTGTGGTGCAGTGG
Organism: Neoarthrinium moseri; assembly: GCF_022829205.1. Lineage (NCBI taxonomy): Eukaryota > Fungi > Ascomycota > Sordariomycetes > Amphisphaeriales > Apiosporaceae > Neoarthrinium > Neoarthrinium moseri. Next base: position 200,395 of record NW_026055168.1, on the reverse strand, counting down.
CAGCTGGGGCTGGGTCGAGGTCGTGGGAAAGCAGACTAGCGCAGCGGGTGGACAGCCCGCGGGCCTGTGCGGCACACTGGCCCGTGGGTGGATCGAGGGATCGAGAGCCCTCAACGAGCAGCTGGATAACTAGATCACATAGTGCTCCCCAGCATTGCTATGGCGCGAGGCTACGGAAAAATGGATGGTCGTCCGGCCGTCTAAAGCAGGGAACTCCCCTTGACTCGTGATGGCAAACCCCCTTGCGATGCAGCCGGGGTTTGCCCCGTCGAGGTCTGGTCAAAGGTTCATTGTGCCATCCGATTGAGTCCTCGGTTGTTTCCGAAGTGCACGAGTATTCGATGTGACCTTGAGTTGCTGGCTGCTTGGCGTCCAATAAGGCCTTGCGGAGGCTCTGTCGTGTCTTCACTGGTCAAGTGACCCCCAGTTCATCAACACCCGCAACTGGGAGAACCGGATTTCCTTGCATGTACGCCAACACGCGGCAGATAGCTTGCATTCACTGCTCGCTCCGCAGATGTACGGCATCCTCTCTCTCCGTTTCACCGTATGCTGCTGTTGCGCGGGCAGTGTCTCCGGGTGAATCTTGTGCGATCTGTACAGAGGATATACTGTGAGGACAACTGTGAGGCAAATGCAACGATAGTAGGCACCGAACAGGCAATATACAGAAAACCTGGGCGGAACGGATCTGGTATCCCGGCCCGGAGCAAATGTCCGCGCAGTGGCCTTTGGGGCCGAAACTTGGCCATTCTGGACGCTGGCCAGCGCGCTCAGACCGTTAGTCGCCCATGCCACGCCTGGCCCTATGCAGGCCTTGAGCCAGGGGGGGGGGGGGGGCAAATAGCTAGGCCAGCACCGACTGCAGGAATGACTGGACTGGACTGACGGGACTGACTGGCTGATGGAGTAAACTAATCGACTGGAGGGACGATGTGCCACTCCGCCATCATCTGATAATTTTCCTCGCGAGGCCAGCAAGCTGCAATTGCGTCGCCAGTGCTCGGCGCCAGCCTCTTCTCCGACTCGACTCCAGTTTAGAGCGACCGCCAGTCTGTCTCGTCAGTCGACTGCATCCTCTGCTCTCCTCTCCTCTCCTCTCCCCCCATGGATTGCTCGCCCCATCGCATCCCCATTTTAAGCGAGAGCGACCATCGTGCCTGAGGTCCAGACGTAGCACAACTGGTCTTTCGCGTGATTGCGAGGCGGTCAAACCCGCCCACCTCTTCGAACTCTTCGAGCTTCGTCCTTAATAGATTTGACCATCTTCGTCCTCGTCCAAGAGCCGGCTTCGGCCCAACAACCCGCCATGTCCACCGAAAACTCTCCCCGCGCTGTTCGCTTCTCGCAAGGCGAGGTCGAGATGCTCCCCAGCAAACCCCATCCCTCGCGCCCGATTGCCATCACGACAGATTCCGACGCCTCGGGGTCCTCGGAAGACTTCACCCCCGACCCAAGCGACCCCGCCGAGCTTGAGCGCGACGATGAGCTCGGCTCCTTGTCCAGATATACAGAAGGGAGCCTCTCCGGCTCCGTGGCTTCTTTGGCCCCGAACTCGTTGGCAAACAGCACAGGCCGGGTTCAGCGCGACGGCGCCGCCATAACGCCGAACGGGACAGGTACTCGCCAGTCGCAGAGGCCATTGCCCTTGACCAGGACGCCCTCGAGCACATACGCGCCGCAGAGGGGCCCTGCCATGTCCTCCATCAACACCCGCTCGGGCTCCAGGCCTCGGCGGAGCGACGACCCCGAGCAGAAGTTCCGCAATCAGGAGCCTGCGTATCTGCGCATGATGCGCCACCAGGAACAGCCACCCAACGGCTACTTCGACCCCTACACCCCCAGCTTGGATTACTCGGACGACGAGTCTGAGGGAGAGACGCCCTCGTCCGAAGGCGTCTACGATGGCCAGTACAACGAGGAGACCATCATGTTCTACAATGCCGACGAGAATGATCTACACCCTACCGAAGATGACGTGACGGACCCGGACAATCGGGAAAGGCTGGAATGGCACGGCATGCTGGCTGCCGTTCTGACGGGAGATGTCGTAAGACAGGAGAAGAAGCGTCTCATAGGCTCCTCCGAGAAAGAAGGAGGCATTTCCGCGCACAAGGCCGAACTGTGGGTTGGCTTACGGTCGAAGATATGCGGCCGATCCCTGGCTGTGCAGCGCAGGGTAGTCGAGGAAGCCCGATCCAACCTGGACAGGACTATCGACGAGATCACTCGCTTCGAGGTCCAGGGTGAGAGTGAAGCCGGGAAACCCCCCATTGAGCAGATCCGGGACGTGGTCATGAAGGTCGAGAAGTGTGTCACCCTATACCCGTCGTGGCAAGCCCTCGGCGCGGATCACAAAACGGCTACCTCGCAATCTTTCCATGAGACCTGTGACGCCGTCCTATCGTGGTACAACACGAACGAGATGATCAACACAGAGCTGGATATTCTGAAGAAGTGGGTCGGAAATCGTGATTTGGACTTTCACATGAAGAAACAGAAGTCCCCCAGCACAAATGGCTTGAATGACGAGACTTCGTTCCTGGACCGATTGATGAAGGAGGACGGGCTCAAATCTTTGCACGACGACAATGGCGACGAGGCGGAAAAACGGAAAGCAGCAGCAAAGACAAAGACTCTCATCCGCAGGAGTATGCTTGCTTCCATCTCGACCACGATCGCGAAGGCGAAGGAAACCCTCATTGCAAACTCGGCAGCATTCAAGAAGCGCCACCTGCCGCCCTACATCGAGGAAATTCTCACCTTAATCAGTTTCCCCTCGCGGCTGATTGAGGAGATCATTAAAGTTCGGCTCGCCTTCGCTAAGAAGATGAAGGAGACGACCCAGCAGAATGCTATACTCCAGGATCAGATGATCGGCCAATTCGAGATCCTGTTGAAGCTCGCAATCAAAATCAAACAGGATTGTCTCACCGTTCTTCAGCCTCAGCCTGGTTGGCAATTGCCGCCCTGCATCGATGACTCTTTTGACCAAGTTGTACTCGAAGCGCTCAAGTACTACTTCAAGATGCTGAACTGGAAGTTGAGCAGGAACAAGAACACGTTCAAAGAGGCAGAAGTTCTGTTCCAGGAATGGGACTTCGCCAATATGGTTGGCCGAAACCTGCAAGGTGGTGACATTGAGGTCGCGGAACAGTTTAGTACTCTGACCTTCAAGGCTCTCAATCGCCTGAGCACGACGTTTGAGCGTGAGCTCCAACGAAAGCCCAAGGAGTCCGCCGACGCCATGAACAAACGGTACAAGCAGCTCCTCGAATCGGTTCGTGTAAGACAAAGGATGTTGCAACGTTTCTCCCGAATGTTGAGTGACCATTACGAAAATGCGTCTGATCTCAGCATTGCTTTTGCAGCCGATGAGCTGCAGCACTTCTACGAGCGACTATCAGTCAGTGGCCATTTCTTCGTAGATGAAATCGACGGGATACAGATCATTGCCTCCCCGGCCCTCGTTGGGCGAGATGATGAAGTGCAATCGATCCTGCGGACTTGTTTCCATGGCCCACAGCAGGAGTCAGACCCGACTGAACCGTATGTTCTGATCCTCAGGCCTGAGACCCCCTTGCATTGGTTTGGCAACCGCAGCACTCAGCTCTTGAACGTCGACTCAACAGACCTCAAGGTCGGTCAGATGCGGTTGATTGCCGACGGGTCGCAGTATAGACTCGCCAACGCACGCAAGTCATTCATTGAAGCGATAGACATGCATCTGGATCTTGTGGTAGAGCAACGGTCCAATCTGCACAAGGTCAACTCAAGGCTGATGGAGATTCGAAAAGTGGCGTTTAAGCTGTCCAACACATTCATGGACAGTGTAGAGATCATTCGGCGACAAACCGAAGGACTCGATTGCACTGAGCTCATCCAGACCTGCTTCGTTTTCGCCACCGAGTTTGGCCAGCGATCCTTGATTAGCATGGATAGCAACCGCCGCCAGATGAACAACATGAAACTCACAAAACTAGCCCTAGATTGGGTGAGTTTCATCTGTGACGACTGTACTGTGAGCGATCGAAAGTCCTTTCGATGGGCCGTTCCGGCCTTGGAGTTTGCAATGGGTATGACGAGAGGTCGACATATCCTTGGCCTGGATCCCTCTGAATATGCCAAGTTGAGGGCCAAAGTGTCTGGGTGCATGCGATTGCTCATTTCCCATTTCGATATTCTCGGAGCCAAATCGAATCAGGCCGCGCAGTCAGAAAAAGAACGGATTGAGGCTCTGGTCGGACAATTTAAGAGGCTTGACAAGAACCGCATGCTGGACGACGAAGAAGCATACAAATATATCCAAGAACAGCGACTCGAGAGGATAGCGGAGGTTGACGAGTATCAACGACAGACCATCGCGGAAAGACAAGGCTTGGGCCGCGTCCTTGAGGTTTCCAACGAGGTCGATCGATCCTTGGCTTATCTGTCCTCTTCGGCTACGAATGTCACGATGCGCTGGCAGCAGGGACATTTCGTGGGTGGCGGCACATTTGGCAATGTGTACGCAGCAATGAATCTGGATACTGGTCATCTGATGGCCGTAAAAGAGATCCGCCTTCAGGACCCCAAGCTGATACCCCAAATTGCTACCCAGATCAGGGATGAGATGGGAGTCCTTGAGGTCCTTGACCACCCGAATGTTGTGTCATATTACGGTATCGAGGTTCATCGCGACCGGGTTTACATTTTCATGGAATTTTGCTCCGGTGGCTCATTAGGAAACCTTCTTGAGCATGGTCGTATTGAGGACGAACAAGTCACGATGGTTTACGCTCTGCAACTGCTTGAGGGTCTTGCTTATCTTCACGAGAGCGGCATTGCTCATCGTGACATCAAACCAGAGAGTAAGTTGATTTCCTATACATGGTTCTATCATAGACTTACCAAGTTGCCAGACATCCTCCTCGACCACAACGGTGTTATCAAGTACGTTGATTTCGGCGCTGCCAAAGTAATAGCCCGACAAGGACGTACTCTAATGCGGACATCGGTTGCTACACCGAACAAATCGATGACCGGCACACCTATGTACATGTCTCCCGAGGTTATTAAAGGCGAAAACCCTGGTAAGGCCGGGTCCGTCGATGTTTGGTCTCTGGGATGTGTTATCCTGGAAATGGTCACTGGAAGACGACCTTGGTCTAACCTCGACAATGAGTGGGCCATTATGTACAATATTGCACAGGGTAACCCGCCTCAGCTACCAAGCACCGACCAGCTCAGTCCGCAGGGCATTGATTTCCTGGAGAAATGTTTTGTGCGGGATCCTCGGAAACGGGCCTCGGCTGTCGAGCTGCTGCAGCATGAGTGGATCATGAGCATCCGCAGCCAGGTCATGGAGCCAGCCACCCCCAGTGACAGCTCCGGCTCCGCGCAGAACACGCCCCATCCCAACTCGGCCAGCAGCCGCGCCGCCGCTGACGGCTTTGCCTAGGGGACTTCGCCATCGGCCGGCGGCGTGCTGCCGCTCATCTCTCCGGCCGAGGAGGAGGCAGAAAAGCTCGCCATGGAGATCGAGCGTACGGAATCTGGACGAGTCATCACACTCGGTGATCTTGTGCAGGCCCCCGGGTCATACCCGTCTTCTGGGCAAGGCAGTGCTGACGATTGGTTACACGGAAGACGATCGTCGGTATCGACTTGGGACAATCATTCTCATACAGTTACAGAGCAAGATGAAGATATGATCCATAATCCCACGATGGACTCTCGAAACTCATCGGATGGATCCGAAACGAGCCGTCCTGGAGAAGCGACAGAACTAAATCCTTAGGTACGGCTGGATGGGCGTGGCAACTTAGCCATGCAGTTATGCATTAGTCAAATTCTGTGTTATGAGGACACAGAAGAACGAAAATGATCAGATACGGCGAGAAAGGGGACTATTTACGGCGGGTTTTCCTCCACGGTAGCGACACGCATGGGCAGGGCTTTTAAGATACACGAGATGAGACTGCATCAGCGACGGAGTTTGACACGACTGGGGCTCTTCTGTTTTTTTTCGGGGGTTTATCTCTATATCTCCACTCTCTCCAGAGCGGTCACATGGCATTTGATACGAAAGTAAACTTGATACCCTTACAGGGGGTCTGGGCAGGCAGGAAGACAGAACTAGTCGCTATTATGACAGTGACGACGTATATAATGTAATGAATACTTATATTGGATTGGATACGTTGTTCCTCTAGCAATTGTGCATTTGCGTTTGGTCAAGTTTGATCATCAATGAAACATCAAATCATCGAGCAGATGTTTCAAGTCTCTAGACTTCTAGATTGGGATTAAAGTTTGTTTCTTTGCACGCTGGACTCATCGCAGCTCCTGAATTTTTCTTTACGCACGAGGGAAATCTTGGACAAATCATGTTTTACTCTGTTAAGCCTGAGAATCTTTACCATGCGTGTCTTTCTTCCATTTACGCTCCTCCAGGCGAAAAGTAGTCACCCGCATCTATCCAGGCCGCTTTTTGAACAGCATCGGCAGTGCCGGCACGTTCAACGTGAACGTGTCTTTGGCGTCTCGATCGAATGCTTCTCTGTCACTTGCACTGGCCAAGGATATATCGAACCGAAGCGCGATCCTGCTGAGAACCATGCGCAACTCCATGAAGGCGAGGTTCCTTCCCGGGCAGCTGAACTGGCCTCTTGTGAAAGGGATCCAGGGGGCCTTCTCCGGGGACAGACCCTCCCACCTTTCCGGAACAAATGCCTCGGCGTCCTTCCAGAATCGTGGATCTCTTTGAATCGTATGGGCTGGAACCGACACAATCGTATCCCCTGGTATCGCGATCTCGTCTATCTGCAGCCCTGAAGCTGGCGTCAGTCGGGTGAGACCAGCGGGCACCGATGGCTTTAAGCGCAGGGTTTCTTGGATGATGTAGTCGAGGTATGCCACATTCTTGGCTCGATCGTACGTCCAGTCGGCGTCTCCTCGAGTGAACTCCTTTCTCAGGAAGTTCTGGAGTTTGATATAGGAGGCCGGATACTTGGCTAAGTAGAACAATCTGGGACGTATAAGCGGGGCCTCTATGGCAGCTCTCTTGCTGACTTACGCGTTTGCTAGGGCTACGCTTGTGGTATCACTGCAAACTCTTTAGCAACTACACCCCAGTGAGTTGGGTTAATTACATACCTGCCGGCGATGATCATGAGACGAGAGTCCTCTTGGAAAGCGCCTTCACCCGGAGGTGCTGATTGGTCACCCTCTTCTTCGGCCTGAAGTAGCCAGGACATGACATCCTTGGGACTCCCAGCTTTCCCAGCGGATTTCTCTTGTTTTACGAGCTTTTGGGGGGTAAGAAATAACCAGTGCCGCTAACTGGGGGTTGCTTACCTGTCGTTTCTCTTCGAGCTGCTGGCCACACCAATCCATGAAGTTTGAGTAACTGCCGGTTGCGCCCGGTATCTTGCTGAGCATAGAGAGCAGCCATGGTACTGTGCCAAGGACACCAACTGCGGCCATGTTGTCGTGCAAGCCTCGAATCGCCGGATGCTCGATTTCCGACTCAAGCATATGGAAGTCCTTGGAGAAACCTAAGACATTCAGCATATCTCCACAAACTTTGATAGGCTACCGACCGATTTCCCCCATGACGTCGAATCCGAAAAACATGGCGTATTTGGAGATGTCAAGGGAATTCTCTCCCTGCGCATCGAGGCGTGACAGTAATAAGTCTACCTTGGCAACGATACGTGCTTCATAGGCAGATAGAGCTAATCCCGATGAGCCTGGAACGCACCTAGGAGTACGTTTTCTCAAATACCTCGAAAGCTCAAGCCCCTTTCCCAGGCCCTCTTCCGGCGCCTGTGGATATCCGCATCGCGAGTGGAATTGATGGAAATCTTGGTCGCATCATAGGAAACTTGGCTGTACCAGGGAGACTTCGAACATTTGGTGGTAGGTCCGTAGATGGCAGAAATAGCAGAGGGCCGGTTGATTGATAACTCGCGCGGTCCTAGGTCAAGCATAAGTCCACGCCTCAAGTGTCTTTGCATAGAGGCATCCCACCAACGCGGACAAAATCTCCGTATTTCTCATGAAGCCTTTGTGTAGTTATGTTTGCCTGAAGATGCTTTGCCGCATGGTGCATAGCATAGAAGCGGGAGAATCTGGCTAGGGGCGGGCCGGGAAACCTGTGCAACCGGTGTAAAAAGCCACGGTATATCAAAATGGAACCAAGCGCCCCGGCATTAAAAGCACCAGCGACAATACTAGTATTCAGCAAGGCTTCTCGGATATACAATGTTTGAGCGTAGGTGAAGAATGTACCGAGGAGCACAGTTGAGTACGCGCCAACAAGTTGCCATGCTTGAGTGTCAATCTCGTACGGGCGTATGACGAGATGAAATAAGACACCCAGCAAAAACACGAATACTGCCGTCCACTCCATCGCTGAAGAGTCGGGGAAGCTATCCGTACCACGCATTGCAAAGCTGTTGACTCTCGAGTTTCGGAGAGCAAATGAACCGGCAAAAGAATGCCGGGAGGGGAAGATCACCAGCTCCCATCACATCAGAGAAATCACATCAGACTTGCTCTCAACATAGAAGACCCACATGACTAACCTATGTCTGAACTCTAAGTGATTATGCGCCCGGAAACGAGGGCGACTGCGTCCCGGTGTGACCGGGGAAGAACCCGGCAAGACCCGCCTAAACGGTTCTCACTGGGCGGCCCGTTCCAGCACACCGGCACACTGCAGGCATTTGATTAGTATTCCTCCAGAGTGGAGCAAATACTTCGTCGAAGTCCCCTGGGCGTTGCTTGGAGCCTTCGTATTCTCAGAAACTGAAGTTAGACCAGCACTACCGACTCATTTGAATATGTGTTTCAATTGCTGGATGGGGATCTCGAACACCAATGGCGGTGCGGTCCGACGTTGAGGTGCTATTAACATTATTAGCGACGACCAGGCAGATCGGCTTCAACTTATGCTATATTCAATTTGCATACGGTCTTACCCCTGCGGTCTTGGCTATCAGCTGATGGACACCATCAAACTCTATCAAAATCCTGCCCAAACCAAGACATCCCAGCCTCTATTTGGCCGGGTGCTGGTCCGTTGTATCCGGTTCGACAACCAAGCGATCAGTATTATATGTTCGTTGCCGCTAGCACCTATCGTGGCCAGACAGCACTTGCTACCCTCTCCTCGCAAGATTCTTCCTTCTCCGAATTCAAGCATCATCCGATACGTATACTTAAGCCGAGTGCTTCGGGCCGAAGCATGGCTGGAACACTTTCGTTCTTCCCGCCTGCACACCGCGAGAGAGCTTACAAGACGCGCAAACTTTTTCATTCGACCAATTCGGTGCCGTAGGAGAAATGGAAGGCCTCCAGCCGCTGTCGTACGGCGTGATCAGCGTCTTATATTTTCTCGTTACCATAACGATACTGATGCGCATCTATGTCCGATCGTACACGATGAACGCCTTTAGCTGGGATGATTGGGCTATGACCATGGTTTTAGTATGCTGCAATCCCTCGTTTGCAAATTCTCGGGCTAAAGTAAAGTCCAAGTTCTCCAACACCTGCCAGCAGGCGCTTCTGTACTTCTTTTTGCATTATGGGGGTGGACTGTGAGTACATTCTTCTGAGCTAAACGGGACCCAAACTGATGTGTCGCGAAGGCACTTGACAGAAGTCATGGCATCCCATCCCGATTGGCTCCCTCTCTTATACAAGGTATGTCTCTGGACTTTTGGCATTCAACATTTCCGATGGCCATTTTGTAGCTGATCGCCGCTGGACAGGCTCTGCTGGTAGAGGAGTTTTGGTACATCTGGATGCAATTCATCGTTAAGATGTGCTTCCTTCTGTTCTACTTCAGGTTATCCAATACAACTCTGTACAAACGAACGCTTTGGGGTGTCATTGCGTTTCATGTGGTTACAACTCTAGTCATCTGGTTGCTCTATGCTTTTCAATGCATACCATTGGCTGCATTCTATGATCCAGCCAGCTACCCAGGTGTCCAATGCCTATCTACATACGTGTGAGCAGCCCTATCCACCCTTGACTCTCGTGTTGATTCTTACATGGCTTCCCAGCACATACTTTGTTCCATATACACTTGTGAGTATCCTCGTTCCCTTCTCCTGCTGCCGGCACCCCTGCCTACCATCAGACGTCCCGTGGCTATGAATACGTGACTCTGGTGCTGTTACTAAATAAGAGAAATAATCACAGAACATGACAACCGACATATGTATCCTGGTCCTTCCCCTCCCTATCATAATGAATCTACAGATGACCTTGAAACGCCGCCTCACCATCCTTGCCGTGGTCACTACCGGCGGCTCAGCTGTCCTCGTCAGCGGTCTGAGAGCGATCGTCCTTTTCGAGTTTTCTACGTCGCCCGACTTCACCTGGTCCATTGGGAAAATGGCCATCATATCGAATATTGAAATGCAAGTAGCTATTCTTGCCGCGAACATGCCTTCGTTGAAGGCCTTCTATACCTGTTGGAGGATGCAGAAACTGGGTCGCGGACAAGGAGTCGATCTTGCATACCATCAATCAAGGCATCTGAACCCGGGTCGACCTGAGGATATCGAACTCAGCCGGAAATTGAAGTCATCGTTCCCTTCCGTGAGCATGAGAAACCGCCCACGAGACACCACAGCTGCGTCGATAGCAGCAAGCGAGGAGCGTTTGTACGAAGGTCTAGAGCCTGTTATCGATACTGCTGCTTGTAGTTCGAAGACTTCGAGTGCATACTATAGTGACAAGTAGTAATGATTTTGGTATCTGCAAATCACAAGACTATCAACAACTTCCAGGCGCCACGTAGGATCCACTTCGTCGCAGCACTTCGTTATGAGCGAGCGTCGCAATGCCATAAGCCTGTGTGGTCATTCGATTTCAACCTCCATCTCAAGAGGATATATACCTGAGAATACTAGTGATCAAAGTGCTGATGCCGTTTCAAAATCATTATGGCACAGGGCGGCCATGAGCTTGCATTTCCGGGGCCTATTAGATCCCCAGTCTACGCTTTTCTTTTTTGTTTCCCCACATAACTATGCAGAATAGAACTGCAGCTAATTAGTTATATACCTCTATACACTCTTATTACAATGGAAGGTTTGACTAACTAAAGCTAAACTTGCATATAGTTCTTCGTCTACATCGAGCTACAGCTAAGAGGTAAATAAGAAGAGAACCTGTTATTTTAACAAAAACGAGAGTACTCTGCTCGTCGCTTCTCAGAAGACTGTTCAAACAGGACTGGCGGCCGCTAGGCAGGTTACACAGAAGAGAATAAGACAAAAATAAAAATAAAAATTAGGTGAATTGCATACCCTTGGGACTTTCGCATGCGTCTGAATGAAAGAATCTTACAGTCTTTATAAGCCTGACCAACCGCGTAGTCAAGGCGTGGTTGCGAAAGAAGGAGCGAGGGCTCTACCATGGCGGCTTGTAAGTGATAAACTCGGGTATCAAACAAGCATTTGCTCCCCGTACTTATGCTGAACGAAACGGCGTAACCCTTGCATATCCGAATTGATACGCTGAAAGAAGAACTAGCCATTATTCTCTGTTGGTGGATGGCTTGGCGTCACATAAAAAAAGCCTAGTTGGTAATCGCGTATGGATCTCAGCATGACAGTGGTGAATGTCAGGCGTCACAACAAAGAAGTGACGCATCCGGATGATCTCTGGCCTCGACTTACAAAAAGGACCCCAGTTTCCCTTTGTCCATGGCACCTTTCATAACAGTGTCGAGTCTATTCCACGGTGACCTTGTCGGCATTTCGCACGTGGAGGATCCATACGCACCTCAACAGAACCAGCCAAATTACTGCACACTCCACCACTGACCAAGCACTACCGTCCTCAGTGTTTCTAGAAGTCTGGCAATCCGACTAACATGTACGCCGAATCGTACGCCGACCTCAGCACCGAGAAGGCGAAGAAAAGGCTAGACGAAGTCATCAAGGAGTGGAGGAGCTTCACGGACCTCATGGAATACCGGCTACGGTTCGGTGGCGACGTAGGTGCGTGATATCGACTCTCAAAACACAGTTCCTTCCTTTCAACCCCCTTCTCCCATTATTCCCTCTCAAGCGGCGTAATGAGAAGACCTCAGCGGAGAGAGACTAACGCCGAAGCTTCCCCAGAGGACCGATGGCGGGTCGACGGTCGGTTGGTGGGTACGATTTCTGGTTTGCAGAAGAGACTCGGCGGCGAGCACAGGGATCTGAACGACGTTCATAACGAGTGGATCAAGGAGGCGGGAAAAAAGTACGACGCACTGAAGGCGGAGGGGAACAAAGAGGGTGAGGTGAAGAAGTGAAATACGATGGGTTAGGATGGTTCACCTCCTTATGCAGAATGGCCGTTGATAGCTGTATCTGGTGGAAATACACCAGGCCAACACTTGGTTCGCCAGTGCGTCTGCTTTCACAGGTGGGTGGGATCGCTGCCAAAGTCAAGTTGTGCATCAAGGGTATTGCCTGCCAAGTCATGTTACCTGCACCCAAACACAAGGGCGTGGCAGAAGTTCTTATTATCTACCTCTGTTGGTTCCATGCAAGCAATCCAGTCTAAACGAGGCCCGCAAGTAGATCATCGACCCTATTGATACAAGTAGTACACCCAGACTCCGTAACCGTCTCGTCCCAAAGAGTCCATCCTAGTTGTACTGCATGTACGTGGCGGTCGAGTTGAACTTCAAGTTGCCCTTGATAACCTTGTCGACCGCACTCAGGAAGTCCTTCTCGCTGGCCACCTTTCTCCTCGCCCGGATGGCAAACATGCCCGCCTCGGTACATACACTGCGCAGCTCGGCACCTGTAGCGTTGGGGCACAATCTCGAGATCAGCTCCCATCTGATATCGCGCTCGACGCTCATGCTTTTGGCGTGGATACGGAGAATGTTGGCTCGTCCCTCCAGGTCGGGTAGCGAGAACTCGATCTTTCGGTCGATACGTCCCGGGCGCATAAGGGCCGGATCCAGGGTCGAAGGTCTGTTGGTTGCAAACATGACCTTGATATTGCCGCGGGCGTCGAAACCGTCGAGTTGTGTGATCAGCTCCAACATGGTACGTTGCACCTCGTTGTCACCTCCAGCTCCGTCGTCGAATCTCGCACCGCCAATAGCGTCGATCTCGTCGAAGAAGATAATGCAGGCCTTCTTGGTGCGGGCCATCTCAAACAACTCTCGCACCATACGCGCACCCTCACCGACGTACTTCTGCACCAGTTCCGATCCGATGACCCGGATGAATGTGGCGTCTGTCCTGTTCGCCACGGCTCGGGCGCAGAGCGTCTTTCCGGTACCGGGAGGGCCGTACAGGAGGGCACCCTTGGGGGGATCGATGCCGAGGTTGACGAAGCGCTCGGGTGATAGGAGCGGCATCTCGACGACTTCGCGCAGCTTCTCGACCTGCTCCTTGCAACCACCGACATCGCCGTAGGTTACGTCGGGCTTCTCCTCGACCGTCATCATGGTGACGCTGGCGTCGATCTTGGGCGGCAGGGGCAGCATGATCTGGTATTTATTCCGGTCGACACCGACACGCATGCCCTCCTCGATATCGGTGGGGGAGACGCGCTCGCCCAGCTGGACGACGAACTTGGCGATCTGCTTGACGTTGATGACATACTTGCTCTTGGACTCGTCGCGCTCGTCGGCGATGATCTTGGTGCAGCGGGCGACCTGGAGCGGCTGCTCCTCGGACATGCGCTGGCGGTCGGCGGCCGTGTCCCATAGATGTGGGGGGGCAAGACCTGTGTCGGACTCCTTGACGCCAATCTTCTCGTCTACGCTCTGTTGCTTCTCCTTGATCTGCTTCTCGAGGTTCTTGAGGGCGGAGCCGTAGGGTGCGGCGCCGTAGGTCTTGAGGACTTGGATATCTCTAGCTGGGGGGTCAGTGGACGGGACGGGACGAGGCGAGGGACAGGTTGGGGGGAAAGGGGAGAGTTGACGCACTCGTCGCTGAGGGGTGTGATCTTCTTCTCTTCTACCTCATCGTCGGCAAAGGTCTTCTGGTACTTCTCCCAGTTCTGGCCGGTGGCGGACGGCTTGGGTGGCGGGTTAGCAGAGCTTCCGGCGAGCAACAAGACGCGGTGGACGGGAGCTTACCATGGCGGCGGGGGATGGTGCAGGCCCGCGGATCTGGTTGGGAACGAGGAGGCGTGAGATGCGGGCGGGCGGGCAGGGTCGATAACGGGGTGAGGGTGATGCTGGGTATCGTGACGGTCGTCGATTATGATGGAAGGCAAGGCGAGATGGATGGACGGGCTGGATGGGGCCGGACAGGTGACGACGAGGCCAGGCGCTGGGGGTTGCATAAGCTCTGATTGCCTAACTGCTAAGGGAACTAACCAGAACCTGACTAAAGGCACCTAGGTGACTTACCTACCGTAGGCGACGTACCTAGCTGCCCGCTGCCCGCTGCCCTGCTCTGCTGTCTGGCGGCAGGGGTCCGACAGCCATATGAGCGATTGCTTCTTTGGGATTAGTGCTGGAGCGCCCTGGCCCGGGGATTTATCCCAGCGTGCAAGCGTGCCCGAGTTTGGAGGAACGCATGCAGCGGCCGACTGGGGAAGAATATCCAGTGCACAATTGACCCGCGGTATGATATACTACAATTAAATGTAGTGTACGTCGGATCTCATAGTTTTCAAGTATGTCAGGGGTGTCTGGAGTGTACTATAGTTCGGAACAATAGAAACCAATATGGTAGCAGACCGACGCGGCCAGAGAGCAGTCTAACCAGTCTGGGCCGTCTCAGCTTTCCACAGCAGCCTTGCAGCTTCCCCCGGCGGCGGCTTTGGGCTACTGACAAAAATTATTTGGCAGCCTCAACGCGGGGCGCCATACTCGCACATAGGGACTGGACCATCGGCCTCGAGTTTGACCCAAACACCACAACGCAACGCCGCACACCACAGCACCGCTCTCCATCCCTTCCTCCGGTGCTCCTCCAGACTCGTCGACCATGGCTACAGCAGCCCCCGCCAGCGGCGGCACCGCCCACTCCAATGCCACCTTCAGAGTAATGCTCCCCTCTCCCATCTCCCATCTCCCATCTCCCATCTCCCCCCTGCCTCACGCCCCGTACCCCCCCGTGCGCCGTCCATGTTCGCTGACCCTGCCCGCCTCTAGGACAAGGAGAAGCCCATAGCAGTGCGGTCTGCCAACATTGTCGCAGCCAGAGCCGTCGCCGATGCCATCCGGACGTCCTTGGGTCCCCGTGGTATGGACAAGATGATCAGGAGCGGGAGGGGCGAGACCATAATCACCAACGATGGCAACACCATGTTGAAGAGCATGTCCGTCATGCACCCGACCGCCAAGATGTTGGTCAACCTGTCCGGGGCCCAGGACGTCGAGGCCGGAGACGGAACCACCTCCGTCGTCGTCATCTGCGGTGCCCTTCTGGGTGCTGCCGACCGCCTGTTGGGCAAGGGCATCCACCCCTCGGTCATTTCAGAGTCCTTCCAGAGAGCCGCCGCCGCCTCGGTCCAGATCCTGCACGACATGTCACAACCCGTGGCCCTGAACGACACAGCCACCCTCCTGCAGGCAGCCAACACCTCGCTGTCCTCCAAGATCGTCTCACAATACTCGGGCCTGCTCGGCTCCATGGCCGTCAACGCCGTCACCAAGACCATTGACGTCAAGACCGCCGACAACGTCGACCTGAAGAACATCAGAATCGTCAAGAAGGTCGGGGGCACGATAGAAGACAGCGAGCTGGTCGATGGCGTCGTCCTCAACCAGCCCGTCATCAAGCAGGCCGGAGGTCCCGTCAAGATGGAGAAGGCCAGGATCGGTCTGATCCAGTTCCAGCTCAGCCCCCCCAAGCCGGACATGGAGAACACCATCGCCGTCAACGACTACCGCCAGATGGACAAGATCGTCAAGGAGGAGCGTCTATACCTGCTGAACCTCGTCAAGAAGATCAAGAAGGCCAAGTGCAACGTGCTCCTGATCCAAAAGTCCATCCTGCGTGACGCTGTCAACGACCTGTCCCTCCACTTCCTGGCCAAGCTCAACATCATGGCTGTCAAGGATATCGAGCGTGACGAGGTCGAGTTTATCTGCAAGTCGACCGGCTGCAAGCCCATTGCGGATATCGACTCGTTCACCGAGGACAAGCTGGGCAGCGCCGACTTGATCGAGGAGTCACAGGCCAACGGTGCACGCATGGTCAAGATCCTGGGCACCAAGAGCGCAGGCAAGACCATCAGCGTTGTCTGCAGGGGTGCCAACAGCTTGATTCTGGACGAGGCCGAGCGCTCGCTCCACGACGCCCTGTGTGTCATCCGCTGTCTGGTCAAGAAGAAGGCTCTCATTGCCGGAGGAGGTGCTCCCGAGATCGAGATTGCTGCACAACTCTCGAAACAGGCTCGTGAGCTGACCGGCACTGAGGCTATCTGCTGGAAAGCCTTCGCCGACGCCCTGGAGATCATCCCCACCACGTTGGCCGAGAACGCAGGATTGAACAGCATCAAGGTAAGATTTTTCAACGCAACTTACCCTCCTCCGTTTCTGCGCATACTAACGGGCCGCTAGGTTGTCACCGAGTTAAGACACCGTCACGAGATGGGTGAGAAGAATGCAGGCGTCAGTATCAAGAGCGGCGGTGTCAACAACAACATCGCCAAGGAGAACGTTCTGCAGCCCCTGTTGGTCAGCACCAGCGCCATTGAGCTGGCAGCTGAGACTGTCAAGATGATCCTGCGTATCGACGACATTGCTCTGAGCCGATAAGCGGGGTGCTCTTACCAAAAGGCGTGCGGAGGATGTTGAGTCCATGACTGGATTAGCTCTAGGCAGTTATTTGGTCGAGGACTGCGATGTGAGGCGGAAGATGTATCATAGAAGTGGACTGATATGACTGTCAAGATTCCCCACTGGGCTATAGATAGGTACGGAGCACTCTAATGGCAGGAAAGACAAAAAAGTGAACATTCCAAAAGACATATCGGCTGAAGGCGACTTGGTACTTCTTCCATCAGTGTATGTTGTAAACGGATGTTCAGGTCGCACTGCATAGAACCACGGATTTACTGATCGGTTTCCTTGTACTGATGTACTGATTCTCACAACGTGACTGCAACGCAGAATAATTGTGAAGCAATATGCAGATTTGCGGCGGACGAGTCAGGCTTGCAGGTAGTTCGTCAACTCGAGCCTCTGGCAAGAATGTCCTCACAAAAGGTGCTAAAATTGCAGTGAAGACTTGAAACGTGATGACGCTCATTGGGCCGCATCGGTAAACCACATGGGCAGAGGGCCAAGTTCTCAATCGATTGGGGGCCATTCGGCCTCACTGTAGTCGTTCCCATCAAGCAACCAGGACGCTTATTCTCGTTGGGTTTCAACAACTAGGGGGCTCAAGCTGCTGCTCGCTGATTGATTTAGTTTGGAGAGGCACTGTCTTGGTACTATCCGGATCACCAGGCCAAGGCCCGAGGAATAATATAGTCATGTCGAAAAGATATTTTCACAGGATCGGAGATAATTGCAGATGTGTTGACCGGTCATGGTCACGCCAATACTGTCTTTCCATCTCAATATTTGACTATATGAATGCGGCAAGCAAAGCGTGGTCTATGGAATCGTTACTCTGCCACATCGCACCCCTTGGGTGCTAGCCAGAGTTCCTGAACGCCGTTGCTGTTGATGATAATAATAATATGATGCTCCCATTTCGTGTCCTTCATGTCCTATGTACAAACCCGAATTGGACCAGCGTATGTACTGACGGGCGAATTCCATCATCCCACCCCTTTGTTCATTAATGTCGTAATCAATCGTCCGAAACACTACATCATGTCCTCCATGCATGGGACCAGGTCGGTGGGTCTGCACGATCCTCCTTGGGAGTACCATGCTACAAATACTTCCGAACTCTTCGAGCGTGAGCTGCCTTCGTGACGAGGTGGTGTTAGGTGACTTCGACATGCCCTTCGACCCTTGTAGCACTTGGACCGTCCAGCATTGGGAGATCTGCTTCTGCCCGTCCGTGGCAGGGTGTCATGTCCGTCTCCATGAGGTGCCGTGGAGAGCCAGGTAGTGATCATGCTCCAAAGCCTAGCTCATGCACCCTCAATGCCAGCCAGACAGCCCAAACACACCACGTCACCCTCGCTCCCACGCTCCACACAGCACCGGCTGCAGATGACAGAGCAGTGGCCTTTCGCATTCCATCCACTGGTGCCTCCCGAGTCCCTCTCTCTGTTCGTACCGGATCTTGGTCCATGCGATTCCTGGTCTTCCACCGCATCGTCCACATCGTGCATTGTGAACGACCTCGACAGCGCCTCGTCTGCTGCCTCTTGCTGCTGCTGTTGCTGCCGTTGTCGTTGAGCTTCATGGCCAGGGCTTGTGCGGGATGTTGTGCTGTCCCAGCCTTGGCATTGCCGAATGCAGACGTAGCACGTCCTCTCGCCGCAACCCTCGCAGTCGGCAAAGGAGTCCAGGTCCGACTTTTTGGTGGGCTTTCGGTGGCAGATATGGCACGGGCTCAGCACTGTTGACGAGGTGGTCCGTTCTGTGGATGCAACGGGCCGCATCTGTGGTGAGATTGGGGGCGTTGAGTAGTCTGCCTGGCCCGATGAATACAAGGCACGTTGCCAGCCCTGCGCTCCGACGGCTGCATCGTAGTGTTGGTTTTCTTCGTCATCCAGGACCCTGAGCCTCTTGGCCGAGGGCAGCGGCCTGATCTTGCGCTGCAGGCCGAGCAGCGAGTTCGGCACGGGTCCTCCCTTGTTGGGGCTCGTGCGGTGGAAGACCAGGCGGTCGTTGTTTACTTCGTAGTCCTGGGCCCCGGGGTTCGTCGGCGAGGTGTAGCTGTACAAGGACGGCAGGTCAGCTGCGGGAGCACCCGACGGCGTCGAGTTGTCGAGGGCTGCATACAGCGGCATCTGAAGCTCTGCATTGTCGTCCCACCTGCGCTTCTTGCCCGAGGTGAGGGTGGGCGACTCGGCGTGCGTGACCGACGGCATCGGGTGCTGCCTGTGTTGTTTCTCGAGTTCAATCTGCAAAAGGGGGCCCGCAGCGGTCCGTAGACAGAGGTCGGGAAAACGAAGGTGTCCCTTTGCGTGCTGAGCAGCGTGTGTGTATTCCAGGTCAGTGATGAGGTCAGAAAGCAGGGCAGCGTCAAGTCGCCCTCTCGCCTTTGTTGAAGTCCAGTCGGGTTGCCCTGCGTTTCGGCGGCGGAAGAATCGCACCGGCGAACCAGGCCCCTGGTAACTCTGAACCTGGGGCACGGTTGGGGTGGCGCTGGGTGGTTTCCTGGAAGCCGCTAACTTGTTAGGCCAGTGGTCTAGGTAGCCCTTGGTAGCGGTCGTCTGATCGACTTGGGGGCGCTAATATCCCGCTTTTACCGCTGTTTCGACAGTGTTGATCCCCCGCGATGTAATGTTTCCACTCGTGGCCCTGGGGCCTAGGAGCAAGCCCGGGATACCTAATTTACTACGTCTTCGTTGCGGCCTCGTGCGACTGCAGCGTGTGGCTAAAGGGACATCTCTTCAAGTTGTCTCATTCAACCAGCCTGCATGTTAAAGAGGCAAAACTTTAAAGAGTGTAAGTCAAAAGTCAAAATCTGATGTGAGTTGTCATTATGTTCGTTTTTATTGCAAGACTAAAGGGAAGCTACACAAGCTGGGCCCCTGGTGTTAACTAAGCCACGAAAGACCTCCTTTATATACGCCTAGTTTTAGAATCCTTCCCCTCTTCCTCCCTTGAGCCCTGAGGCTTTATGTTTTCCCTTTCTAGGATGTCTAGTGCTTTCCTCTTCCTGCTGCCAGAAGCCGAGGCCCCTGCGAGCTTCTTCTGCCTCATGGCCTCCTGAAACATGGTATACGAGTCGAACATGCCCGTCTCTTGATAGTAGGTCTCGTAGTGTGCAAGCATTTCCTTGAGTTTCTGCGGCTCTTTACCTGCGAGGTCATTCACTTCGCCCAGGTCGGTTGTCAGATCGTATAGCTCCCATCGCCCTGGGCCTCTCGGCGGGGGGATAAACAAGGCTTTCCAGTTCCCGACCCGGACAGCTGCCATGCCAAGTTGCTCCCATCCAACTATGTCGTCTGGTCGGTAAACCACTATTTCCTGGTTTGATGGGTCGCTCAGTAGTTGTAGCCATGATTTCCCTCGAATTGGTACTACCTCTCGTCCGCGGAATACTCTTTCGGGCCGTTCCAAGCCGGCCAACTCCAATATAGTTGGCAGAATATCCATAACCGTAGTGAATTCGTCCGTGATGGTGCCTTTCGCCTTCAGTATGGGAGGGTACCGTATAATACAGGGACAATGGATGCCGCCCTCGGTCGTGTATGACTTGGCTCCTCTGGCTGGAGCCGTTGCTGCGCCGGCCCACTGCGGCCCGTACCAGACAAAGGAGTTGTGATTCCCTATATTGCCCAGCGAGTTGTCGTAAAACTTCTTCACCATATCCTCCAAGGTATAGCCTGCTAGAATCGGGATCGCCTCTAGGAGCTGTCCCTCGGCGCCGTTGTCCGACATGAACACAATGAAGGTATCATCCAGTTCCCCCGACTGTTCCAGGTGATCGAGCACCCGCCCGATGTTCACATCGATGAGATCCACCATCGCTGCATATACCTCCATAGTTCTCGATGACCGCCTGCGCTCATCTTCTGTGAGGTCTTCCCAAGGTGTTGTGCCTAGCGTATGTAAGGGCGCGGCCTCGACGTTGGGTGGCACAAGCCCCCTTTCCACCAAACTTTTCAGTCTCCTGTCCCTCAGAGCTACAGGCCCATCGTCATATTTCCCCTTGTATTTCCTGACAACTTTGGCAGGTGCCTGCAAGGGCCAATGCGGGGCCGTAAAGGCGAGGTAGCCAAGAAACGGCTGTTCTTTCTGTTCGTCGGTCCGGCCCTCAAGGAACTGGAGAAAGTAGTCGGTGAAGGTGTCCGAGGAATAGAAGTCCTTGGGAAGGTCCCGGCTGCCATTGATGAATTTGTCGTCCTGCATCCATATGCCATCGCCCTTGAAGATCGCGGTGGGCTTCTCTTTGATGCCATATAGCTGCGGTTCGTGGTTGTAATGGTTTCCGGCCCCTGGTAGGGAGCTCAGGACTTTGGTAAAGCCTCGGGCACTTGGACTGAGCTCCTTCTTCAAACCAAGATGCCTTGGTAGCTATCTTTTAGTGACGTTATGAAATGTATGAACGCATAGCTCACCATTTCCCGCTCATGAAGGTGAAATAACCAGCATCTTGTAGTATTTCAGGAAGCGCAGCAACCCGGTGGTTCAGATAGCCTTCGTATCCAGGCTTCCCCCTGAAGATTTCCGGGGACTTTTTCTGTGTTGCTCCATACACATCAGCTCAACGTCCAACTACCGAGTAATTGTTCCAGTCCAGCGTACTATCTTCTCGGCCATACACCCAAGGCCCGCGATGTGTGCATCGGTTCCAGACAACAGCATGGCCCGTGTCGGCGAGCATGACGCAGCCGTATGAAACCCGGTCATGCGCAGACCCTCGTCCGCCAACCTTTGTAGGTTCGGCGTGTCGATTTCGCCTCCGTATGGTGACGTGTCGCTAAAGCCGAGGTCGTCCGCCACGACGATGAGGAAATTTGGTTTCTTGCCTCGAACCTCCATCGTAGTGTGCCGCAGGCGGTCGCTCACCAATGCGGTAAATACAGAGACCAAGAATAATATGCTAGAATACAAGAACCAAGGTTGACCCCTTGGGCGTCTTGGGGCCATTTTGTTAGGTTCAATGCCATCATGTGATTTTCATGGTTGATTTCTCAAATTACCCCGGCAAAATACGGGTGGTTGATCTCGGCGATATATATGAGGCAGTTGCTGTTTAGCAGTGTAACTGTATGATGGGACCTACCTTCCGAGCTCTTTGCTTCTCCAACTGGCAGCATCGGGTATAATCCAGGGGGCCCATATTATAGCGCCGAGCATGCGGAGAAGCTATAAGAGCATGGATGGGATCCCGGGAGTACAATCACCGTCTTCTACCCCGTATTCAGAGTCAAGGTATTCTTACCAGGCTATTTACCTCTGTCCTACTCCCACCGTTGAATCCATGTGGTGAAAACTTGTTAACAACCTTGGATGTAGGCAATAGGGCAGGACCGCTGGGCAAAGCGGCATAATCACGTGTGAACCTCCAGCTTTCGAACGTAGCAATGCATATTAACCCTTCGACCCTTGCTGCTCACAAGTACCATGGCATTTCTCAACCCAATCGAACAGGGTCTTCTACTTGGCGGCCAAGGCGGCTCGATGCAGCTCGGGTTGTGAATTGTGCAAATAGAGTTGCAGCCTTACTTTCAGTGGTGAGCCATGTCTCTGCCAATGGTGAATGCCCAATGTGGCCCTACACAGGTCACGGACATTGCTAGTCTAACGACCCAGTACCTAGGTAGTTAACTACACTGTAAGTGAATCCTATTCCGCACCTTCCGAGCCACTCGGGCCCCTGGAGTACGTAGAAGGACACAATCCAGTATTCAATCCGGTCGAGGGAGCAACGGTGAGACCCGAAGAGGGCCCACCTAAGACTAATAGGTCCTGGAAAGTGAGTAATACGCAGCGGCTTGGGCAGTGGACCCGATCTCCTGAAGCCGAGTCAAGGTCCGAGCAAGTTACCAGCGCCCTGGATTCACTAACTCGGGTCTTATCGTCGGGGCGCTGGGAAGGCACTTAAACCCAGTGCATACATCCAGAATACGCTGCTGCACGCCGCAGAAGACTTGCTGTCCGGATCGCCAGGCTCCCAGGCTCTCGTCCTAGCTGGCTGTCCTCTTTGACCCTTTTGAGGAATTTTGAGAAAGTTGCTCACGCAAGCAACCAGCAGTGGGCCACCTCGGTGATAAACAGACCCAACTACGCAACTTACTGGACTGGACAGCACGGGCTGCCAGGCGAGGCGAGGCGATATCGCAGATCACGTGGCCGCGCTAGAGCCTTATCTCGCCTAACGGGCTGGGCGTGCACGTGGTGATCCTCGCCCTTCGCAATCCAGTCTTTCTCAACCTCCATCAACCCGTCGGCCAGCCCGCAGACCCCCCCCAACCAGCGTCCTACACCCTCTGTCATACCCGACGAACCCATCGAGAAATCCGATCATTGCCATATCATCGAGATATGAGTCGCGCCGGCAAGCTTGCCCCCGAGGTCAATCGGTACGTGCACGACGTTGCCTTGGCGTCCAGCTCCGTGGTCGTGGTCCCCGCCCCGAGGCGACGACCGAAGACAGGGCGTCCGCGCGCCCACGGCCACGACCCCTTGCTTCCCCCATCATCCGAGTATCACAGCATGCTAACATGACGACAGAGCTTTATTCGTAAAGAATCTAAGGTATGCCCCCCTCGCATGTCCCGCAGTCGCGCATGGGCGTCATCTAACGAGTCTCCCGTAGCTACAACGTCACGCCGGAGGACCTGTTCGAGCTCTTCGGCAAATTCGGGCCTATCCGGTACGCTTCCCTCGAGCCACATCCCATCGCCAACAAACATCGTCATGCTGACTTCCCCCCAGGCAGGTCCGACAGGGCATTGCAACCAACACCAAGGGCACTGCCTTCGTGGTCTATGAAGACGTCATGGACGCGAAGCAGGCCTGCGACAAGCTGAACGGCTTCAACTTCCAGGGCCGCTACCTGGTCGGTATGTGTCACGCGACCCCTCGCACCACAACGCGATCCCCCCTCCGTTGGCTAACCTAGCAACAGTATTATACCACCAGCCAGAGAAGATGGCCCGATCAAAAGAGGACCTGGAGGCCCGCAAGGAGAATTTAGCTCAGCTCAAGCAAAAGCACGGTATCGATTGACGATTAGACGGGCCTGTGGGCGCTCTTCAGACTACCCGTTCTCGTCGAACGTCTGCAGACCCGTCTTTATCTTCAACCACTACGAACTCCTCCTCCTCCACCGCCGCTTCCGTCACCAAGGCGACGTCACCCCCGATCGTGGCCAAGAAGACGGTGGTGAGATCGGCCGTGGCTACCGCAGCCACGCCGAGGAAGGGCAGGCCTGACGACGTCGCCAACCAGGCACGAAGAACAGTCCTGAGCTTTGTGCGCGGCTTTCTCCCGCAGAAGACCAGCAACAAAGTGTGTATGACTTGACGGTACGGCATGTACAAGAAATCTTGGGTCGCCTCGGCGAGTATTTGCGCGGACTTGCAGGAAGGAACTTTGGCTCGGCGTTGACTGCACCCGTTTCACACACACATACACCTCTACACTTGTGAACCTCCCCCGCAAGGAAGTCTCATTCATTCATCACGGGGGTCCCCGCTAAACCCCCCCGGGTGTTCTACGGTTGCAGCAAACGTTCGATCGGCTCGGATGATTGAGGGGCAAAGTTGTTTTTTTCACGGTTTTACGGAAATATGGCATGCTGCCAGTTACCTCTTTTTTGGGAATTTGGACTTTTCGATGAAACGCTACTTCTTTTTATTAACGACATCCATAAGGGCAAATCAGGCGACTAGCTTGACCACATGAGAATGCGAGAACCAACCGTCATTGCTACTCGATTACATTGCCTCGCGCACAATCCGTATCTGTTGACTCTATGTTCCTGTGTCACTCATCGTTTGTTTGCCTTGCGTCATGATGCTGCACCTCCCTTGAGATACGTTGTCGTCGTCGGCGGGCTCTTTCGCGTGCTCCAATGCTCACCGTAGTCGTGCATTGGTCAATTGTCTCGATGACCTCTCCCGCGTGCAATAATACTGCAAACCAGCTCAGTGCAGCAGCATGGTGGCCGTCTGAAAAGTGAGCTCGACTGCTTGTAATTGAGCACATGGTTGCCTTGGCTGGGTTTGCTTACGCAGAAGGAATCCCACCCTGAGAGACCCGCATACTCGCTCTAACGCGCTAATGCCATGTTGTGCAACCTCGTCAGACAACCAAGGCGTACTTTGGCTATCATTAGTAATAGGTTGTGCCGCTGCTCCGGTGTGGTCGAGTCAGACCATGAGGGGGAATATCAAGCCATGGACGCATTGAAGGACACTGAAACGACCTCGACAACATCGGAACGGCAGCGGGACTGATAAGGTGACTTTGTCCCACCGAGACTTTTTTTTCTTTCGCAGTTGGGACGCCAAGATGATTCTATCAGAGAATAAGAGGCTCGCCATGGGATGGCGCGCCGTGGTACGCCCCCCGGGGGGTTTAACGGTCCCGTATTACCAGCATAGGTACAGGCGACTGAGGCCTAGCGCATGTTTTACGCTTAAAAGACCCCCCCTGCGGGCGCCGCCCGAAACTCGGCCAGGGCCACTCCCAGCCCTTGGCTACTGCCTGGGAGCCTCGGGAAGCCACCACAGCACGCAGGTCAGCACCCCCAGCCTGCCCCGGGGAGGTCCAGTGGGAGCAGTGGGAGGAGGATTAGTGGGCTTCGCAGGGGCTGGCTCATGCTAGAAAGGGCGCCAAGCTCCGGCTAACTCAAGGTAGATATGATCCTGGGGCTGTACTCTCTACATGACACCTGCTCCTTGACGACATCTTTTGGGGTCAGCTGTTGCTTTTTGTGTTGCAGAAACCCTGAAGCTCGCCCGTTCAACTCTTGCGGCTTTCATCTCATACTCCTCCCACCCTACGATCAACAGTTAGCTTTCATCTTTTCTTTGTTCTCCTCGTTCGAGCCCGACGTCGTTCGACTGCCCTCTGCCCGCCTGAGACCTGCCTGTCACAGAAAGGCTAATTCACGCGACGCTGGGCTGCCGAGTGGGACCTGGACGAACTGGGTTTCGACGATCGATCACCATCGTCTCGTGCGCCCTCCACTGTCGTCATCACACACGGCTTGGTCACGCGTGCCGCCATCCGCCCTGCTCTCTTATATCTACATTCCCGTCCCGAGACATTCCGTTCAAATGAGCCCGAAGGACATCATCGAAGGCGCCACGACCACTCTCCTGCAAAATGCACCTGCCGCGGTAGCGACAGCCTTATCTAAAGTACCCGTCGGCGTCGACATCCCCGCGCCTACTGACGTCGTTTCCACAATAATATCCACGACGACTTCAGCTCTCGCCGCGGCCGCGACAACGGCAATGGCTTCGCCATCGTACTCCGGAGGCCCAGACGGCGGCTCAGACGACGGAGGCGGCTCGGGCGAGTGCAGGCTCCTGGGGCCTTTTGCGCTGCTCGTGCAGCTGGCCCTCGGCGGCCTGGCCCTCCTGTCGCTCGTCTACAAGCGGTGGCGGGAGCGGCCACAGCGGCCCCTCAAGATCTGGTCCTTCGACGTCTCGAAGCAGGTGGTCGGCAGCGTGCTGGTCCACATCGCCAACGTCTTCATGTCCATGTTGACGAGCGGTCGGTTCTCTATCAAGGTGGAGCCCATGAGCGTACAGACCGCGGCACGGCTGTTGAGGAGGGACGACGACGTATACGTCCCGAACCCCTGTTCGTTCTATCTGCTCAACCTGGCCATCGATGTAAGTTGCCATATCTGACATGCGCCACCCAAAGAATTGCGTGAAAGGCCGACTAACTGACTCACAGACAACGCTTGGAATACCGATATTGATTGTGTTGCTGCGCATTTTCACGGGCCTAATATCTTATACACCCCTTGGCAAGCCTGCCGAATCGATTCAATCTGGAAACTACGGCAGCCCACCCAAGGCCGTCTGGTGGCTGAAGCAATCCTTCATCTACTTCTGCGGTCTCTTTGGCATGAAGATCTGCGTGCTGATCCTCTTCCTCGTGTTACCGTGGATCGCGCGCATCGGGGACTGGGCACTGTCGTGGACGGACGGCAACGAGCGCCTCCAGATTGTGTTTGTCATGATGCTGTTCCCGCTCATCATGAATGCCATGCAGTACTACATCATCGACAGCTTCATCAAGAAGAAGGAGATGGACCACGAGAGGCTGGTGTCTCCGGACCACGACGACGAAGACGATCCGTTCGACGATACCCTAGCGATAGACGACGATGCCTTGAGCGAGTCTGCCGACGAGGGCGCACGAGAGTCGAGGCTGAAGACGTACAAGGGCATGACGCGCAAGGGCTCCAAGAACGTGACCGAGGAGTACGATCCCGAGCAGGACGGGCGCGAGGTCTTGTGGAGCAGCAGCGGCCAGCGGTCCAAGAAGGACAAGGTCCTCCCGAAGGAGCTGGTGCCCCCTGAGTAGACACGCGCACGTACGGTTTGAATGGATCATGGGTTATGGCGTTCGGGCATCGTTTAGACACAGTCTGGGTAGGAAGCATTCTTGGCGCACGCGGCTCTTGGTGGACTTATGAATACACGGCATTGCGGGCACGGGCGTCATTCACAAGCTAACTCGTTACAATATCATCCTCACAACTTTGAAGTGATTTGGGTTTTCAATTTCCTCCCGTGTGACTGATTTGCTAGAGGGACCGCAATGTTCTGGTTCCAGGAAGGTCATCTGAATAGTTTGGGGCTCTACTTCAGTTTCAATGTCACATGTTGATCATTCTGGGAGTGGGAGCCGCTTGAAGCTTCTGAGATATAACCATTTTATTCGGTAAACAACGACGGGGTAGGGCCTGAATTGAATGTTTGGCTGGGGATCGTTACGCGAATCTCTCCTCTAAGCTGACGATGTCCTTCTTGCCAGAATCTACGTCCTCCAGCCAGGCAAGGATCCGTCGAATCGAGAACTCGTCATCGCATGAGTTCACAGCAAGGTCAAAATCCCTCTGCCGTTGGCTCCACTCGAAAACCACAACCCACCCAGGGGCCGGCCTTCGCATCTCTTCCAAGAAAAGACGGCGGAGCTTGACCGACTCGAAGTCTTCAAGGTGTCCCCAATACAGCTCGTCGACATCGCCGTTCTCATCGTGTGGGTAGCGCTCCTTGGTCGGCTCCACGTCGTTCGGTTTGCCGTCGATGAACGACGGGTATCGACAGGCCGCCCATAGGGGTAGGGCCGAAATACACTCCCAGTCCACCACGGCAGTCAGGACCCCTGCGTCATTAACGAGAATGTTGTGCCGGTTGAGGTCGTCGTGGAAAAGTATTGTCGGTTCCAGTTCGGGGCCTCCAGGGGGGAAGAAATTGGGCAGTTGAGTCTTTAGCTTTTTGATGATCTTGAGAGCATCTTGGAGCACATCGAGATCTTCTGTATCGTCGTCTTCTTCATCTTCTTCATCTTCATCTCCGTTGCCATTTTCAGCTCTGCCCCCATCTTCACTACCTTGGTCTTCGCTCTTCGTACTATTTTCCTTCTCTTCTTCTTGTTCCTCTTCATCCTCCTGGCCCTCTCTGCTCTCGCCTTCGGAACCCGTGTCGGCATCCGGCTTCCCTCCGCTACGGGCTACGGAGTTTTGTGCTTTCTCAAGACGGCTCTGACAGTCAAGTGCTGCGAGATCTAGCCTAGCTTCAAGCCAGTGTCTGCTAGACGGCAATGGGCCGCGTGGGGCGTCCCGATGAATGCCATGGCAGATGAAAGCTGAAGAGACAATCCTTCCAACTTGCGTCACTCCTGGGTAATCCATTTCCGCATCTGCTGGGCCAGGAAATATATTCCCAATACCATTCAGCGGTCTTTGGTAAGTCTCTGAGTTGAAGCGGGATATTTGGCGAACGACCTCCTCTTTCGCAGAGAATGTCATATCCCGGTATGCATCTGCCCGTGGTTTTCCAGGCATCTTTTCCATTGCAATCCACTCAAAGCCGATAGGCGTTGATCCATCGGCATTGTATGCCAATACTCGAGGAACCGATACGCTAGTGTTCGCCTTCACCCAGTCGAGAGTTGCCACTTCGCTCAAGATCTTCCACTTTGGATCGACTGGCAATGTAATGCGAGCGACAATCTATGTAGGTCAGGAGAAGCCAGTGGAAGCTCACCGAGGGACTCGACGACCATCGGGTCCAACCTCGCAGCGCCTAGGAGTATACAATAACTCCGATAAGTGGCGCAATAACACCACATCCACAGCCTTCACAAACCTGTTGGCAACACAGATATCCCATAGATCTCAGTCCTGCCACTCACACGCAAGGTCTATGAACAATCAATTAGTGCTTTGCTGTCACACGCAACAGTAATTGAACACCATCTCTGATCAGCTCTGGTGTCAGAAATAGCAATGCGAGACCGATCCACTGGAAATCAGATCCGATGTAAGTGTTCTCATTCACTAATATCTTCCACAGAGGTACTCATTGATCCTTCGGGTTTGGTAAACTTGGTCTGTTCATTCTCAGTTATCGCCTGCCGGCGCTTCCTGAAACATAGCTTGATCCTCTTGATTAGGCATCGTTTCCGAGGCTCTCTGGGCTAGAGTTTGAGCTTGGAATAGATAAAGCTGTGTGCATGAGCTCTCAACAGAGGGTAACATTGCATGATACCCAACCGTAGAGCACGCCTTTCCACGTTCAAGTAAAGCTACGTAGAGATAATCTATCCCGGCACACCTGAGATGGGTAGGAAGATATTTGGGGCCCAGCACCTTGTAACTCGTGTTGTGGCCGCGTCGCACCATCTCACACTTGGTCCTTCCGGCCCAGCTGCTTCTACACACAGATTATGTTAGTATATGCTTCAGAATACGGATCGGCTGCACTGTAGGATGCAGGGTCAATCGTTTCTGTCGTTTCCTCTTGCCCCACCAAGAACAAAGCTACAAACAAGCCCTGAGTGATCACTCCACGGTATTCCTTCATTGTCGCCTGCGATTCTCTCCTCTCCAGAGTCATCCGCCGTTGGTAATGTCTCGGGATGAACAACACTGATGTCTACAAGCGTCATACCCACCACGGCAACCTTATCCAACCGTCCCGGAGGAAACGGTTCCCCCTTCCCGTCCAACCCCCAAGTAAAACCGTCTTCCCCAGGATGCAGATACTCCCATGCGTCTATCAAGTTGTTTTTCTGTGCCAGGACCATGTCCTCCTCCATGACTGTGTTCCAATCGCCGGCGATGACTCCACGACCTACACCAGCCGTGCGAAGGAGGCTAGCCGCGATAGCTACTTGGCGTGGTCGCTGATTTGGCTGAATGGGAAGGGAGTCGAGGTGAACGTTGACCAGACGAATGCGTGTTGTACGGTTCCAGAAGATATCACAGCACAGAGCGTCTCGGTTAAATCGACTTGGATATTTGACTCTCCAGACTGGACCCAATAGTAATGACCCGTTGCTAATGGCGGCGGTGCCGGGCAAAGTAGATTCAGGATTGCTCCCAGACTCACTAGAAAGGCTGTTGAATCGAGACCGGGAAAGTAAAGTCATTGTGGCAAAGGGTACGTCAACCCAGTTTGTCTCATCAGCCTCACTTGAGATCCTGAATTCCCTGACCCAGGTGTTTTGAAGTAGATATGCGAGTGCTTTTCGTGATACCTCCTGAAATAACACGATCTCTGGGCAGTCACCGTCTGCAAGCATATGCTGAAGTTTGGAAAGAATTCCTTCCATACGGGCTTCGTGCCGGTCACCGAAAGCGTCAATATTCCATGTCAGAAGTTTTAGATGTGATGTTTGTGTTGCCGGCGTAAAGGTTTTGCTGAGTTCCTCGGCGTTAAGAGGGTTGGGATGAACAAAGGCCCATTTGCAGGCTGACTTGTCGAAGACATGCCAGTGCTGAAAAACAGGCGGCGCTGCGTCTGACAGATCTGGTAGTGGCGTGGAGTGTGACCAGGCCAGGTATCGGGTACGAATAGACGATATGTAAGACATGATGGTACCCATTCGTGCTCTGTTCTGCTATTATTGGTGTTGTTGAGGTCGTTGCAGAAGATTGACAGATGTTGAGCTGTGGTGAGATAGCTGAGAGACATGCAGTTGGTTGGCATGTTCGCTGGGGTTGGGCGCTAAAGATGGGCCTGTACCACAGTAGGCGGACATGGCTTAGTATGTACCTAGGTACCTACGAATGTGGATTGACGGGAGTGGACCCAAACAGTATAATATGCTGCGATTATTCATCATTGTTTACTCTGTAGAGGAAGTTGGCCTGCCCCTTATTGCTTCACCAACATCAGCATCTGAAAACGACGTCACAACGGCTTATTTCGCGTTGTCTGTTCTGAACCCAGGTATTGATTTGTGCAATTATGAACTGTCTTCGAAAGAAAGTAAAAGCCTTCTGTTGAGGGACTCCAAGATACCTCTCTTCGACTCTTTGGTCAGGTCAGAAATGCACGTTTTACTAATGCATACTGAACTGCATTCCCCGGTCTGGGGCCAGCGTATGGAGTTGCCACATTCCGGCGGCTGTTGCTTCCACGGACAAGATTTAAGGAAAGCGCCAATTTAGTACTTGAGTAACTAGCCACAAGCAGATACTTGACGATGTGACTAGCCGCGGGTCAATACCGCTTACATCTGCCTCGAGAGCTGGATATTTCTGTAATGCACCTAGGTATCTTGTACGCCAATCTGATGGTGGTGGCTTTTTATTTTTTCGTTGTTTGTCAACAAAAGGTCAGACCATCTCCAGTATTCGCGAGGTTCTCGAAGAGCACCATATCGTCACTGTCACCGCTACAACCCTTCGCCTTTCGCCTTACCGTCCCGCGCCACATCCAGTCGACGGTTGGGCAGTCTCATGCTGCGGCGTCTTCTTCGAGTGGCCAAGGCAAGGGCAGTGATGCGTGTACTTCTTTTCCTTCTCCTCGTCAGCCTCATCGCTCGGAAGTTGAGCAGCCTTGTCCTCGGCTTCGCTTTCAGCTTCAGCTTCCGCATCAGCGCAAACGCAAACAACAGTAGCAAATGTCCCTCCGGTAGTGCTGGGGCCCTGCGGCTGATACCACGGCGCGCAGGGATTTGGAAGAGTTGGAGTAGTTTCGACTCTACCATATGGATAGTTGTCTACTTCGTAATTCGATTTGCCAAACCCATCGAAGCGAATCTTTCACGTCATTGGGAAGGGCACGAGTTCATCCCCAAGTTCGCGTAAGATATTTATCGTCTTCAGGTTTCAGGTTGTCGTCGGTCAATATCCTCTGAGCCTCTTCGGGCTTGAGACGCTTTACCTGCTCCTTGATCCAGCTCAGCCGCATGGGCGCCATATAGTTGGCGTAACCCTCGAGAGTTGAATCGAGATGGATCTTTCTGAGTTTTCCCTGTGTATTGTGACCGGGACGTGGATTCTTCATCTGAGCAACGAACTTGACCATCGGGTTCAACGAGAGAGTGGTGAAATATTTTTGGCGATTGGACACCATACTTGTCGGCAATGCTGAGTTGGGAGGTCAAGCATTGAGCCTTAGCCTTATCGTCATTGAGGTCTGCTTGGGTAACGGTCTTTGACAATGAAATTTGTCGGTCCCAAGTTAAAGAGAGGTTGTCGTTTGGATGAGCTTACAAGATCGAGAATGACCGTCTCTCCTTCCCTTGTCCCTTCGAAAGTGTACTTGCCCTTTGCGATAGCATTGCACACTATTGGCGGTCGAACCGTTTTCTGTGCCATCACTTGAATCATCTTTTCAAGATGTAGGCTACTTCTACATTTTGTGGCTTTCGTGGTGGATGCGCTATCTTTTGCCTCGAACGAGCGATTGTACGGAGCGGCTCACCCGCAGTGGCTTGGATCACACCGGCTGAAACTCCCTAAGCAGAAAAGGGCCGGACTGCCATTCGAAACTCAGCTCTTCGCACGATAACACCAAAAATTGATTGTGTCAGGGTGCAATATTGCTTACGGTACGATGCTAAGATGGCATTCAAAGCCAAAGATTCTGGATTCCAAGGCTCCATCCGCCCGCAGCTGTTACCTGTCGACTGGAATCTACATGCACCTTTTTGTTCTTCATTCTTTTCAGCATTTATCTGTGTTGCCGTAGTTAGCTCTTTGATTGTCAACTGAAAATTGCGCTGCTCTTGCTCGTATTCAAAATGTCTTCAGAGACGTCAAGTTGCTCAAGTCAAATCACTCTCGTTGCTTTTCCTTCGTCTTACAATCGCCAGGTCTCCATTAAAAGCTACTTTCATGCTCTCAAGGGGGTAGCAATCGCCAGAAATCTCATCAATGGCGGTACCATTACATCAGGCTATCGTCTGCTATCTGCAGTCTATCCAACAGTGCAAAAGTCACCCAAAGATGCTAAGAAGCAATGGGAGTGCTTTTACTGGTCCATGTCTGCCACGGTGCCGTGCATAGACTTGGCCACCACCATCATCAGTGGTACTATTGCATACACCGAATACCAGGTGAACAGCGCGGGTCTGCTCTGGAAGATCTGGGCTACGGCGGCGGGAATAATGCCGATTGACTGGGTGTGGGTGAGGAAGGTGATGCTGGTGGCATCGAATGAGTTGCTGGCGATCGCCAAACCAACTCCTGACGGGACGATACCCTTGAAGACCAGCCCGCAGAAAACGCTGGACCTCTTGAAGGATATCAATGCGCAGATGAGCCTCAGAATGATGTTCCCATGGGTCGTTGGTGGGCTTGCTCTGTGGGCTTCTTTAGCGTTTTGAAGCAGTACCTGTCATGGCCTTACATGCCGAAAAAGGCAATGCTCATGTGTGAAGTGCAGAATTGATATGGTAACAGCCTAAAGATCTAATACAAACCCACGCGAGATTCGCGACTTTGCATACTCTATCAAAAGTGGGGCCTTCTGCCACCACTAGCACTAGCGTTCACCTGACAGCGTGCGGCACCATCGCACCTATATAAATCGACTAGAAGCGGCTTTGAGGCTGGTTGGTCCGCGATCAGAATGGTGGCGCGAACTTTTTCATGAAAGCCGAGGTAGAAACATAATTGATACGTTTAAGCAAAGGGGGTTATGCGCATAGATGGCTGTGCCAGCTGTCAGTAAAAACGAGTGCCGCGGATCGTTATACTATTACTTACCTATTGTATGGAGATAAATATCGCGCTCAAGTGGCCTTATTGCATTCTATATCTATATATCGACTTTAAATATTACTAGCTCTCGGCTGGATCCCTCTTCAGATGCTAGACTGGGGGTCATTTGGCTCTTATGGATTGTCGTACACTGAAGGCTAATTTCCGCCAGCGACGCGTGAGCGCTGGAGTCGGCATCACTATCCGAAGTCATCGGCATCCTCCTGACCAGGCCACTCAGTCACCACTCTCTCTTTGTCTCGTGTCCGCCTCGGATCGCCTCCAATTTTTTTCGTTAGACTTGCTTCCTTCCGTGGTCATCATGAATCCCGTCTTAGTCCAAGCGGCCGCCGTATTCTTGGCCGCAGCCGGCACCCGCGAGTCTCCGGTGCAGCGCAAGACCTTTGCCTCGCTCACCAACGGCAAGAAGCTGGCTTGTCTGAACGCCAAAGCCTGCTAGACCACCTATGATGCCATCTTCGGACTCTATGATGGTACCACCACTCTGTGGGACGAACAACAGTACCTTGGCCATGTCCAACTGCATCCACGGAGGAATGAATTACGATTCCCGGATATAACTCTTGCAGTTGCGGCTAGCCCGGACCAGGGTCAATTACTCCCCTGGCACCGATACTACGTGACCCTTGTTTAATCCTACCTAAACGAAATCATGGTTTACGGCTAGTCTGGCATCTGATTAGCTTTGCGGCAATATTCTTGCGTTGCTACGTCTACTCCCGGCGCCCTCTTCTCGATTAGGCAGGACAAGAGATAATGACAAGGAATCCCACGTTTCCCTCAGTCCCTCCGTCCCCAACTCACTACTAGGAGTATAATCATAGTTGCATGGCAGTTAGCAGCGTATCACCAGGATCACGCTTCGATGCAACACAGAGAGGCGTCTGTGCAAATGGTTGCATATGCTTAAGGATGCCGTCAGATAATAGCCAATAACATTTAAAGGTAGTGTCCTCGACCACGCGCTCTCGACAGAGCCTTAAGAGTGTTGTGCACCATCACGGCAAGCATGGCACTTCCCACAATCATTTTACAAGCTGCTCTAGGTCTCGTGTGGTGGGTGTTAGGTGCCACCGCGGCCAGTGCCTCTGGACTCGGTGACATCTTCCATCCCACGAGACTCATCGTGCAATTTTCTGATGTTGGCTCAGCCAAGTTCCGAAGGCGTGATGGGAGTCTGGTGCGTATAATGAGCGGCTCTCGCTTTTCGCTAGCTAACATAGGCTGTCAGGAGGTTGACGGCTTCATGCGCACACTTTCAAGCCAAGGGGCCAATGTTGAAGCAACCTTTTCCTATACATCAACCCTTTTTCACGGTGCCTCCTTTGATTTCCATAATGCAACACAAGCGGATATTGCAAATATTCAAAGCCTTCCCGAGGTCGAGAAAGTATGGCCAGCATCCTACATTACCCTTGATGTTGAAGCCGAGGGCATAATCGACTCAGCGCCGGATGTCTGGTCTCCTCATAAGGAGACAAACGTTTCGGTGGTGCAGGATCTGGGACATAATGGGGCTGGCGTCATTGTCGCCATCGTGGATAGCGGTATCGACTACACCCACCCCGCCCTTGGAGGTGGATACGGCCCTGGTTTCAAGGTTGAGAGCGGCTGGAACTTCGTTGACAACAACACTGATATTAAGGATTGCTTCGGACACGGCACGCATGTTGCAGGCATAGTCGCGGCCAATGACACGTTTATAAAGGGAGTTGCCCCTGATGCGCGGCTCAGAGGATACAGAATATTCGGATGTGTGGATGGGTCAACCAACGACATGGCTATCGCAGCCCTCCTTCGGGCTCACGAGGACGGGGCCGATGTGATCAATGCCTCCCTGGGCTCGGCTAATGGTTTCCCAGACAACCCTGTCGCAGTTGTTCTTTCGAAGATACAGGCTGAAGGCACATTGGTAGTTGTTGCGGCGGGCAATTCTGGTGTCAATGGTGAGAAACCTTTCTCGGTCTACTGAAGGTAACAAGCCAAGGATACTTGCTGACAAGGTATCGGGTCGGAATAGGCCCTTACTTCTCCAACGACCTGGGAAACGTATACGGGGGTCTCACTGTGGCCAGCATTGAGCACGAAGAGCTGGCAGCGTACCAAATCACAGCCCACTCGACGAGTGGTAATTCCAGAACAATGGTAAGGCGACCTACTGCGACATATGCTACCCTGTACCATGATGACTAGTCTGACGCACCATTCTTGGTTTCGAGCAGCTTTATGTGAGCAGCGACTTGAGACCATTCAACCTTGTGGGTGACTTCTCAGCCGCCTATGTCGCAGGCAATGATACATGGGCGTTTGACGCTTGTTTCCCAGTGAACAAGCCGCCAACACTCCCGGATAACCAGGTTCTTGTACTTCCGTACGTGATCTTTATCTTTAGCATCCAAATATACGGTTGACTAACTTGTCCAGACGTTCCAAGTTGTGCGATTCGGACTGGCAGAGCATGGACAATACCCTCAATAACAAAGTTACATGGGCATTTTGGGTCAACTTTGAGGATGCTGAGTACACCGTACCTGGACGAATAATCTATGACGCGGCGATCCAGCCAAAGGGCTGTAAGATACTCCTCGTCATCTCTCTAATGCCTGAAAAGTGTGGGCCATGATCTTGCTAACCTGAGCCGCGTTTGTTTTGGAACAGCCGCAGTGATCAGCTACGAAGATGGCGCCTGGTTGGTTGATGAACATCAAAATGGCTACAATGTTTCATTCACCTTCACCGATTCAACCACACCGCTGGGTGCCTCACGTCCTAGCCTGGCAGGTGGAAGGATGGACAGCTGGAGCTCATGGGGGCCGACAATTGATAGCCGGATGAAGCCGGAAGTTGCAGCACCAGGTAAGTGGATCGTCTTTAGTGGATGATTCTTCTATGTTACTGTAAAGCTAAACAAGAAAGGCGGTTCCATATACAGTACTTGGCTTAACGGCACATGGGCTATTCTTTCTGGTACAAGCATGGCTTCACCTTACGTACGTCAACTCCATCAGGATCCTGGTTTTTTCTCTGTCAAGTGGACAGCTCAGCTTACCTTTCTGCTTGGA
Organism: Neoarthrinium moseri; assembly: GCF_022829205.1. NCBI lineage: Eukaryota > Fungi > Ascomycota > Sordariomycetes > Amphisphaeriales > Apiosporaceae > Neoarthrinium > Neoarthrinium moseri. The sequence continues at coordinate 163,560 of NW_026055168.1, read as the reverse complement.
TTATAGATCGCGGGCTTCTCGGCTTTAGTACTCGAGGCTTTTGGAACCCGTTCGAAAAGAGCGGATGCTGCCACTTATGCTCGTAGTCGTATCATCACGAGTGCAAGGTCTATCAAGAACCCATTTGACACGGATCCCCTCGCGTGAGTGTTATTGTCTTTCCACCATGTCAAGGCGGGAAGTGGCGAGGGAGTGCCCTTCTCCTTGGTAGGTCCTCGTCGCATTAAACCAGAGCTGATCTTTTCCTACAGATCTGTGGCTCAACAAGGCGCAGGGGTGGTAGATGCTGTGAAAGCGATTGAATACGTCACCTCCGCCTACCCACCACAGCTGTATTTGAACGACACCGATCATTTTGCGCCCAATCAGGAAATAGAGGTCACGAATGCTGGAAATGCGGCAGTCTCCTATACTATAAGCCACGTTGCAGAGCTTACCTACTTTGTCAGAAGTCTCGACACTGGCCGCATTGCCCTTATTCCTACCCATTCCAACGAAACTCGCGATATGGCGCAGGTCGAATTCTCTACCACACAGCTCAATATTGGTCCGGGTGAGACTCAAAAGTTCTCCGTCATGTTCACTGAGCCGGTAGGGTCAGACCCAGCAACATACCCTGTGTATGGTGGCGGGGTTGTCATATCCGGAGACAATGGCGAGACTCTTCGAGTCCCCTACATAGGTCAGTCTCACCTCAGCTTGCAATTGGCATTTTCTCTCGTTTTCCGCTAATTTCAATCAACTATCAGGTATAAAAGGCTCTATCAACAGCTTCCCGCACTGGGGAGGCGACAGCCGGCCATTCCTAAACGAATCGGGAGAGACCATGGTGGACGGCGCTACGTACACGTTCAATGATAGCACGACGGTCCCGTACGCGCCTTTTGAGATCGTGTGGTCGACCAACGAAGTCAGCCTTGACGTGAGTACAAGCTGAGACGGACAACTTTTTGTTATCAGTGCTTACTCAGAACGACAGTTCGTGGACCGATATTGGGATCCGGCGAATTGGACGTATCCTACAATAGCGGGAGAAAACAATTTCTACGGCCACTTCCGAACTGAAGGAGATAACTCGCAGTTCATTGCCACCAACTTCCCCCTGATTCAGTTTCCTCGCGGAGCAACTCAGTACTACGCCCGTCCGGGTGCAACCTTCACGAATGGAAAGGAAATTGTTAGTGGGCAGTACAGGTATCTACGGAGGTCACTCAAAACCTTTGGCGACCCGCATGATATTGATGGGTGGCAGTGGGACTTGTCTCCGTGGTTCGAGGTGATCCGGGGGTAATTGCCATGAGGGAAACCCTTACATTAGACATTTATCGTATTGGCCTCGATTGCGTCCATTAGGCTCTGAGATCTTTGCGCTAAATATCTTGTTTCCGGCTGCAGTTGCTCTTCTCGAGCTGCCGCCGCGAACCTAGTCTTTTAGCAACGCCAGCTGCCCAGCGTCCAATGTTCAGTGTATGCCAACAAGCTCCCTTCTTCCTGTAGAGGCACTAACATGGCCAAGAAGATATTCTGCCCACTATACAACACCCACTGCGCCGCGGCAGATTTATGGCTGTCCAGCGTAGCGTAGTTGGTGGCTGGTGTAGACTCGAATGCATCACGCATAGCCCGTGTGCAGAATGGAGATAGCGTCCCACCGCTCAGAGCATGCGTGCGGGCATACGTTTGTGTTGACCCAGCGCCGGCCGTCTTCGCGACTTGAAGGGGACTTCAAGTCCTGGGCTGAGAATGTGGCTATCATATCATGTTTGTATTCAACCAAGACTATGTCAAAGCTATCAGAGGCGGCTTGCGGCTGTTGATACTAAGAATTGTGTCTCTGAGGAGATGTGATTCAGACGTAGACGCGACACCCGGAGACCGAACCTATTGTTATCAGCCTTTTATTGAACACACTGAAGGTGTTGTGACGTGATTGGTGTACCGACCCAAATGACGGTAGATGCAGTCTTGGGTGAATGCCGTAGGGCAAGGACGAGCCATGCCAGCTTCATCTGATAGCTGTGGTAAAGGGGGGACATGTCCGGCGGTGGTTATACACAACTTTTAGAAAGCTGTGAGCTCTTCCGATCATCCTTGTGGCTCTGCGGGTTCTGGAATCAAGTCTATAACAGCCTGTGTTGCGCTAGTCAGACTCAAACCATCGTCTGTTTAGAGGTATAGGCGGAGGCTATCGACTGTCTTGGTTGGAAGGCAATGCTTGTCGGGCTATTGTTGGACATGTCCGCCACCGGAGCATTGTCGATTCCGTCAAAGAAGAATGTTAAGTGTTCCGTTATAGAATTTACGCGGGTAAGAGGTGCTATTTGTTTGATTAGAGAAGTGAATACGTGTGGAAGTGTGAGAACAAACGTCTAGGAGATTTGTCGGTGTGGAGGCCTGCAAGCGGTAGGATTGCAAGGAGTATCACATGTCCGGCAACCCATCAAGCAAGCTTGGGCGAGGCGGGAATACGTCACAACTAAAAGTCGCAGTGATGCTTGCTAACTGAAAGGTTGCTGCCAAGTCCTATAAATCTACACAGAAAGGCTTTTATTGAAAATGATGACGTCTGTGAGAGCTTGTTCATGGATAGTTTACTTACTCGGGTCAGGCTCACAGCAATGTCACCTCACCATCGCCCTAGCAAGATTGGCTGTATTGAGTCGTATAAGTCTCTGACTGAACAATTATCATAGGCATTTTGCTGGAGATGGTAAGCAGGAATGTTGCGTCAGCCAATGGTCCAATCTCCCATTGCTGATTGTAACACAATCCGCGGGAATGAGGTGGACGGAGCTGCCAGGTCCTTCGTTCTTGGAAAATCCAACCACCGAGATCGTCTCCTCGATCAAGGACATGCCATGTTCATGGACAAGTGAGACAAGTAGCCACGTTTCGACGGCAAGTAACCAGGTGCTGAAGTTGACTCTTGATTGGTGCTGCCGAGAGGCAAAGACACTACGATCTTGGCCGTGGGCGCTTAAAAGTGATTTCTGCCATCAGCTGGCGACCAATTCTGCCTGACTCAGTCGCCATTTCAAAATTCACTGAATATCGAACACATACTATGTATAAGCCATTACCGTGCCTGCCCGAAGTCAACTTCTCAGGCTGCAAATAAGATCAGTTCGAATGTGTAGTAAGATATATTTGAACTCCAGGAGCTCGGCTGCGGAGTTATGCCTCGAGAATGCTAGTGCTAGGCTTGAGAGAGAAAAAGAACAAGATCCCCCCATTCATTTTCACCAAAACGTGCTATACGCACACTCGCCCATGCAGTCGAAGGAGTATGTATGCAGAAATATGCACTTTCAACCTTTATTCCCCCGGAGAACGCCTGAAACCGAATGTCTTCAAAATAGATCATCAAAAACCCCAGGATAAATGCCATTTACAACAAAATATACAGCGGGCATCTCCTTGGAGATGAACTCCAGGTCCTATATTCGCATCATGGATGTGCCGTGCCGCTCATGAAGAAAAAAAGATGGCGCTCGTTATATGTCATCAAACCCCCAGACGTGGTCATCTGTCCCTTATTACCCTTGCGGTTTATACGCTCTGTATCCCGGGTAGGCCGCGCCACCCCCGTTGGCTTGCTGGGGTGGAGGGCTGGGACGGGGAGCAATATCTGGTGTAGATCGGCTGTAGCCCGAGGTGAAGTCAAACCCCCCCGAGTTCTGAATAGGCGACGACGGCTGTACTGGCTCTTGCTGGAAGGAGGCATCCGAGTATTGACGTCCAGTCTCTGGCCGGGTTAGGGGTACCGTAGAGTCTGAGGAGTATTGTCGCTGAGGGTTGGCGGCTAGCTGGCGACCATAGCCGTCTTGTGTGTAAGATCTCTGAGGAGCGTAGTTGTCTTGTGCGTTAACTCGCATCGCGTTGTAGCTATCTTGTGTGTGAGAACGCTGGGGATACCCATATCCTCTTTGCGAAGGTGCGGGTGACTGCATTCTGCCGGGGTTCCCGTAGGGCCCGTTGGGTGGTGCCGGTGATCGACCGGGAGGTGGTCGGCCATAGGCTCCACCCCCGGGCGTTCCACTTCGTGGCGTACCACTGCGTGAGTACTCATCGTAGGGCCTCGGTGTTCGAGACTGCGGGTAACCTTGATCCATTGGCCCGCGTCCGTAGCCTCCTCCATTGTTGTAGTCCTGGTGAGGTGTCCGCGTGCGTTGTTGACCCATAGCTCCCGCAGCACCCATAGCGCCCATGGCTCCAGCAGCTGCGCCATAACCCGGTGCTCCATAACCCTGGTTTCCATAACCAGAAGCCCCGTAGTTCTGGTCGTACCCTTGGCTCACATTATCACGCGACATCTGACCGTAACCATTATTACCATAGTAAGATCCTTGCTGCTGGCTGACCGGGGCTCCGTAGGGACTATTGCCGGGGTTGGGACTCGAGGGATGCGACATGGACCCTGGCGCCATGAGCGGTGCGTTTTGGGCGGCTTCAGGCTTTTTCAGCTGCTCCAGCTCGACCGCGTCCTCCTCCTCAAGCAAAACCTTCTTGGAGTTCGCGCCTTCCCAACTAGGCATTGCCGGCAGTTCGTCTCCTCCAGCTTTCTTTCCGGTCTCAAACTCTGCGTACTGGGGTGGTTCTGGCTTGGCCACAGCTCCGTCGAAATGCGGCACAGAGTGAGCAGCAGTCATGGGGGCTTCGGTGCGGTATCCTCCTTGGCCTTGATTATGGTGAGGCGGTATGTATGGGTCGTCCAAATATTTCTTCTTCTGGGGCGGATCGCAACAGCCAAAGCAGCTGCCACAGCACTTGAGGCAGTAGCAACACTCGCAGCAACAAGACAGGCCGCAGCAGCAACAGCGAACAATACACCAGACTATCGAGAAAATAATTAGACCGCCAATGACAATGACAGCAATCACCGGCCATCTGCAAAATGGGTTAGTCTTGCTGGGTTAGAAGACACAATTGGGGCGGGTGGAGACATACTTGCAGTACGTTGCTTGCATGCAGTTGTCCCAGCTGGAAAACGCTGTCTTGACATTGCTGATTGAGCCTCCAATATCTCGTTTGGTCATTCCGGCTACTACACTCCTGACCACGAGGTCCCTCAGCGCTTCGCCCAAGCCCTGCGGCTCTGACAGACTCCGCTCCATAACCGCGCCGATGTGAGGCATCTTGACGTTGTATCAATCAAGAGTAAATGACGCTCGACTATGGCGAAACAGCGAAATCGACTCTACTTCCGGGGTGCGCGTGCGTCGGGGTTTTCGAAGAAAGAAGTGTCCACTAATAATCCATTCTCCGAATGTGTAGGCGGGTATACGAATCTGAGCGGGCAGTGCCAGAGGCGGCGAAGTATGGTTGGTGTAAACCTTCGTCGTCGAACCAAACTTCAAATTTCCTCCTTCGCGTAGAGGTAAGCCGCAAAGATCAAATGCGTCGGTGTCGTCTTCGTCGGGGTGGTGTGCGTTGCAGGCAAACACGTGCTAGATTCGGGTAAAGTGAATGAAACGAACAAGAGCAGATGGTAAGGAATGACGTTGAATCGGAGCACAGCTACGTGAACAAAAGAGCGACGACGGCTTTCATCCCCTCGTCGGAGCCTGTCAAGAGAGAGCGCAGAGGTGGAAAAGAGAGGGATTTCGCGGCAGGCTCTCTCTTCACACCGAAAAAAAGAGCGTAGGTGCTGCGTGCGTATGCAAGGCCTCGTGGAAATGGAGTCGGGCGGCCAGCAGAGAAATGAAGAACGGCATCCGCCCAGGACGGGCGACGAGTCGCAATTAACTCGCCGACAGGGGTCGTGGGCTACCCTAATCGCGAAGCTGCACAATGCAACCCCCTGACAAGGCCCGCTAGCGCGAATGGGACGGTTAGCTGATGCGCTTTGCCGTTCAAGATGCAGATTGACTGGATGCCATTCTAGGGCTGGCGAGCTGGGGGGCCCCCGACGTTTGCGCCGAGAGATCTGGATTTGGTCTCAACTGGCTCTGTGAAACCGGCGAGGAGAGGCTGTGCTGACGCCGGGCACGCTCAGCCGACATGCCAGCACGACCTTCTGACGAGAACACTTCTGCGCCCATCGCGAGTACCCTCTAGCTTAGGGGGCCGTTGAAGGTCTGTGAGACAACATTAAAGTCCTCTGAAGAATCGGCTCAACGGCTAGCGCTAGAAGCTCGTCCGCGGCTACCACCATGGACAATAGCCTGGCACGCAATATCGGTGTCTTGTCTCTACAGAGCAACTACGCAATTCGTGTCGGAGTCCCACGTGATGGTGCCCATGTCCCGAATGATTTCATTTGAAGGGTGTTTCTGCGAGCCGTGTTCGTTTCTTAATTGCTGATCGTAAAGCTCGACACAGCTTTGTCTCATTGGAATGTTACCCGGTCAAACACAAACCGTCACGGCGATCTTGCCCCCAAACGCGTAACCCCAGGTGTAGAAAACTGGCGACCGATTCGTTGTGCCGCATAGGATCATCGGAAGAAAGCTGCAATGTCAGCATCCTGAGAATATTGGTTAGCCCGACCCTCGTCCACATGGCCCCTTGTGGCTGGCTTCGAACAGATGAGCCTGATGGCCGCTTAGTCCCCAATAGAGCAAAATGCGCCGTCACTATGCTTCCTCAGGTAAACCTTCAGGTTCTTCGAAATGCATAGTCGTCCGGTGCTCTTTCCATGCCTCTGGAGCTGAGCGACCGAAAGTCTTATCGTTCGGTCGATATACGCAGGGACAGGAAATAGTAGGATGAACTGGAGATTGAGGAGGGGCCAAACCCGGCTGGTAAGCAAGGCAAGCGTCAATGTGTGGGGTTCAAGCCGTTACAGCATCCGAGCGTGGAACGTGCGCACTGAGGCTGACGCGGCACTCCCCTGTTCATCAGCTTGAACGTTGACTGGCAACCTCAGGCCTACATTTGTCACAGTACTCACCGTAACTACCGAACTCGGATGGGTACCTGCGTGACATAGGCATCCAAGCTCGTGCCAACTTTAAATCGAGGCTTAATTCCTCTTGGGAGTTTCAGGTCCTCTGACTCCGGAGTATACGAGTGCAGAATACGCTTACACTGAAGACCCGGTAAGAGCCGTGAAACCCATCGGGTGCATCGATGATGGCCCCGGGGGCCGAGTCAGATCACATCGGACAATGAGCTTAATCAGATCACAGAAATAATATCGTCAGCGGCACGATTTTACGAGACCCCGACCTTGGATATTGGCTGTCTCAAGCACAGTCGTTTTTCCGAACCATGCCTGCCTCCATAGCAACCTCATCTTTGACCCGCATATGTTACTTGCCAGGAAATATATCTCCGACTCCTCGTTGAACTAGATCTGTCGATAGTAGCTGACCGCTCAGGATCTAGTAACTTGAGATACTTGTAACAAAACATTATCTGATGCCTACACTGCTCTGGTGTCTTTATTGGAATTTGTAATACCCATCCCAGAACCTGCGGTCCAGGGGGGGATCTGTTAACGATACAACCATAGCATTGAATATCTCTCACAAAACCCTATACGTAAGTAGAAGAGACTGGCAGGTAAGATGAAACGCTCTACATGTATGAGTCTGCCTCGGTTTTATATTGAGTCGAGGGGGGCATTAGGACAATCTGCTACCAATAAGCCGGCTTGTCGTTTTCTTCAACATTCAAAAGCATCGCCTAGTATTCTACCAATTGATAACTGGATTATTTTCTCCTACTTTGACAATTTTCCCAGTTGTGATCAGATAAGAGCGATATATGGAGCCGTACAACTTCTGCGAACCGCAGATTGGCCAAACAACCTTGCACCTATTCCATATCCTAGTAACCCATCATCCTTGAGACATCTGTTTACAATGATCTAACTTTACACCGCTGCCACATTGTTATCTCTGCTGGAATGTTTAGCGGCGAGAAACAAAGTCCAGCTCTAGTATGATATGATCTCGGTCTCACCATGCCAGGCTGAACACTATCAAGCTACTGCCCCATATGTCGATACTCGGTTTGGCTGATGTACATCCGCGAGTAGAAGCAAGGCGTGACCAAGTTCTGACATTGAATGTCCGTTCCACTTTACGTCTCTAAGGCTACAAGCCCGAGACGTGATGTTAGGGCTTTGGCACTAGGCCTGACGTATCCATCTGCAAGACCGGCACGGGTCAGATGACTCGATATCACTGCGATTCCGAGTTTCAAACCAAGTGTAGGAGGTGAGGAAAGGGAGAGATGCAATGAATAAAGTTTGACCGCTGCGCTTGGTTATTCGTATCTATCTACTATTGAAGACATACGGCCATCTGATGTAGTATTCGTCGCTACGGGATACCCACCACTGGTCCCCTCATACAGTTTGACGCTATGGTATGTAGCAACTACTTAGTGCCTATAGTCTTCCTTTTCAACCAGTTCTTTGCGGGGAGTGGCAGCCAATCCTTGGGGCAATCATGCATTTTCACTCGCCGAGTTGCGAACCCGGAGAGCTGCGAGACTTGGGTTGGGATGGACGAGCAAAGGGCTGGTCACTTAAACCCCTTGGAAATTATATATTCATTACGATTACATAGTGGTAGCATGCCTCGTTCAGTGCACGTTCGAGTCCCATGAACACGCAACAGCCCGCATGACATAATACCGGTTATTCATTTCATGGACTTTGAACGCTGAACGTTAGTTTCACACCCGACCAGCATTAGAACGATGTCGCAACACAGCACAAACAGGCAGGGGAAATATTTTTATACCCTTATCACTATTCACATCATTAAGTCCTGCCCTGTACGGGCTCTCTCAGCCGTAGCAGGCTGTCCTATTCCGTAAAAGAGACCGTTGACCGTCAAACACCGTCAAACGCCAAGAATGACCGTTCCGTCCACAGGTGGGGGGTATTTACTGTGCATGCCTCAAATCCGTAGTCTCATGTCCATTTCCTTCACCGTCTCCGCACTTCCCAGATATGATGTCCGGTCTAGTGTGTGGTCTTGGGCGGAGGCGGGCCCTCGGGGGGCGCATAGTCGGGCACGGTGTGAGCGGGCTTGGGCTGCGCTACACCCTCGCGCTGGCCGTAGTAGCCGTCCGCCTGGTTGAACGTCTGGCCGGTGTACTGGGGCTGCATGGGATACGACTGGCCCGGCGCGCCATACGCGGGAGGGGCGGCATGGTACGCCTGCGGGTTGTTCTGGTACTGGCCGTTGTTACTAGCCATCCAGCCGGTTCCGTACATGGGCTGCATGCCACGTCTGCGGCGGCGGCGCGAATTCACACATCTGTTCGGGTCAGAAACGTCAGCAGGCTTGCACGAGTAGACAGATAGATAGCTGGGCTGGGGACAGTTTTTCGACTTACGCCCATAGGAAGAAGATGATGATTGCGACAACGACGATAACGCCGAACAAGATCCATCGACCATACCAGTCCCACGCAGAGTAACAATTGCCTCTGTTGTAGTCGTAGGTGCTACAAGTGTAGCGCTTGGACAGCTCGTTCAAGATAGTTGTAGGCGCCATGTTTGCTTGCTCTTCTCAAATGTTGTGAAAGGCAAGAAAAGAAACCCCGGGATTTGAAAGTGGTGAGAGTCGTGTGTGAGGTTGGTTTGAGGAACAGATCCTTCAAAGAACGATGTTGTTTGCGGCGCAGGGACAACCGAAATTAGAGGCAGCCCGAGAGGCTAACTCAGCAGATGTCGCAAAGTGGTAAGCTCAACAACAGCTGCAGGGATCAGCCGGGTCAGAGATGCACGTCGTATTGGTGACGTCGAGTGTCCGGCAGTGGTGCTGTGTCGATGTAAGAACCGGTGGGAAACGTGGCAACACCGACTGCGCGTTCTTCCGGCGATGTCTGAAAACCCCACGAGGTGATGATCGATGATGAAGGAACGCTGGGATTGCAGGCGAGGAGTGACGGGCCCTTTTCTTGTTTTAAGACCGTGCGATCTTCGCCGACGCCTGGGCAGAGAAGCCGTGTTCCGGGCGTGAATCCATGGCAGACTGGCCCAATTTGGCAGCGCAAGCGGTGGCGTGGTAACCCAACCCAGAGAGAGACTCGGTGGCTGTGTAGAAGCTTGGCCAGCCTCTTAGCTGCCTTCGAACCCCTCTATTACCGCTATAATCTGTCATCATTGGGTGCGGCCGCGGAACAATGGTGATGCTCTCCACCACTCTAATCCGATGATCCACGACAGGTGGCGCAGAGGTCTACAGTGAGTTGGTAGGCACTCCATCGCAACATCTGCCCCGTAAGCACCGGCCAGCAAGCATCCCCACCGGGGTCTCGTCAGTTCCAGCCCGGGTGACATAACATAGTGCCCTGTGTAGGTGCATATTTGGAATCAGGGCTGGATCAGATCAGCTTCTGACATGCTAGTGAAGCTTGACACTCCATCCCGCCCAAGCCGCTCAGCGATGCAGGCTCGAAGCATCTCAGATACCCAATGCAGAAGCTTAGTGCGCTGTCGTCAGATAAACGAGCGCGCTGTTTGGGCGAATCTGGAAATCTAGGCGGCCGGGCGTCATCATCCAAGGCGCAGATCGTGCGGACTCGGGACAGGCCTGGACGTGTCCCCCGTCAATTACCGACCAAGTCTTGTGACGGTCGTGTGAGAATCAGCTGGCCACGGGGCAAAAGAAACGCACCCTCCAAGAAGGCACTATTTGACATCGCGGGCTTGGTCTTTGGCCGCAGCAGATTACGCAAGGCCGCCTGGGCAAGCTTTTCGCCCAGCCGAGCTTAAAGTGCAAAGTTGTTAGTGAGTCGTCGTAACACGAACCTTGAACCCGTCCAGTTCGTTCCCCAAGGTTCGCCAGATTCACGAGGGACCAATGCGCCACAGCTTCTAGAATCATTGCCAGATGCGTACAAACCACATACTGCGTATTCCAAATTGTATCGCAAGATGACGCCGCACCTGGAGTGGTTCGTCTTGCTATAAACCTCACTAGCTTTTCATTGGTTGTTGACACAGCGGACTGGCCAGCACTCGATGTATACCTAACTAGGTACCCGGACCAGGCCCTAGCCTAGTTGCTGGCCAGTATACATAGATTAGAATAGATGAGCGGATGGAGCACTGTATGAGTCCACCACTTGCAGGTCCCCTAATCGTAGACCCTGATTTGACATTATTGAGACAGCACTATATCGCATAGTGTGCACGTATTTCACTCATGCACCCGAGTTCTGAGCACTGCACTGCCCTGCGTGACCGGCTCATCGCGGCCGCTGGCATCTCCGTCGTCGCCAGTCTACTGGATCCGCAGACCTCCGCAGACCTCTGCGCGGTCAATGGATCGGATTGGATTGTACGAGACGGCTAGGAACACAACACAATACTGTAGTGCTCTGCAGACCCTTGCTTCCCGACAGCGCATAGCTACTGTAGCGGTGCAGTGAAAGTGGCCCAGCGCCAGGTGACGACTAGTGATGCGCGAACACGTCAAAAAATACCCGATCTCACACTGCATTGGACGGGAGTATCCCATTTGCCCATGCTGGGGGGACCCCTCCTCAGCTCGTGGGGTTCCTCTCGCGTCGTTTCTCGTCTTGACACCCAGGGGGCCCGCCAGGCGCACACATACATTAGCTAGCTATCAGGCTATTGCTTCCAAGACCGCTCTGGCGGTAGAGAAGAGGACGAATGCCAGGTGAAAGCAGGCAACGCGGCTATTGGGTATTTGGGAGCCCGACGCAGTGTGCAGAGACTCGAAGCAAATTAAAACGGAAAAGAGGTGTTCGCGTACAGGAGAGAGGCGCAACAGAGATATTGTTTCTCCTCGAACCAAGACCGGCTGCCGAGCCAATTGAATCGCCTCGTACATGACTGACAACGCAGCAAGCAGGAGCGCGAGCGCGGGTCAAATCACGACGCTGGGTTTGAGGTTCTGCCAACGCATCACCGCATCAAAGTGGTCTGTGTGTAGCGTGTTCAAGTATCCTCGCCCGGCCTCCTCTCAGCGCCGACTTCCTTTCCTTTCCAACCCTCTCTTCTTTTGCGGCCGATATACCCTTAGCAGCAATGAGCTTTTTCGTGCGTCGCGTGCTGCGTTCTCACAACATCTCATTTCCTCGCGGTTGCGAAGCACGGCGCCGCCGTAACAAGTGTTCAGCTCGTCGCGCAACCTTCGGACCCCTGTCTTGCTTCTTTTCCGCATTCCGCTTCACACTCGCAACCAGCCAACGATCTCGCGCATTTGGGCGCGGGTCGCAGCTCAACATCTCGTCACTACAGATAAACAGAAGATACATGTGCAGGAGAAGTTATGGACGCTTTGGAAGCTTCTCATGTCGTCATCATCAAATTCATCATGATAGGCGCCTACAGACACCGATGCTTGCTTGCTCTGCCTCCCATTGATGGACATTCAGTAATGCCCAAGAGCTGAAGCCAGCTCTAAGAATCCAACCAAAGAAAGATTTGTGCCGAGATAATATCCTATTTGCCCCGAGCCATCACATGATCCGGAGAATGGTATCATACCACGCCGATGACTATGCAGCAGAAGGTCGGGCCCGTCTGGTCGACCGCAATTAAAAGAAGAAGAAAAAAACATGGCAACTGGGAGGTTTCCAGTCGCGGAAGCTGATGACATGGCCAGATTCCCCAATTTGAGCTCGCGAGAGAATTTTATATATATGAGGTCGTCGCCGGCCGCAGGTTGGTACCGTCTTGCGTTAAACCCCAGAATAATCGTAACCGTTGCTAGGTACGTCGAAGATGAGAATCGAGCCCGCAATCAAGCCGACTAGTCGCGTCGATACCATCGGGACGAGGCAATAATCACAGCGCAAAGACGAAAGCTCACCGGGCGAATTTCATAAGCCACTGGAGGACCGCCTCTAAGTTCGTCTCCTCTTTGGCGCTTATACCGTAACACGAGACCTCGCGGTTCCCTATGCTCTTGAGCGACAGGACATCGATCAACTCATCTACACTGATCTTATCCGGTAGATCGGACTTGTTGCCCAGTACGAGCAAAGGGATACCCTCGAGACTTGCTTGCGACATCAAAGCATGAAGCTCGTCTTTCGCCTGGTCTAAAACGTTCTGGTCCGCAATGTCGACAATGAATACGATCGCATCCACGCCGCGGCAATACCTCTCCCACATCGGTCGAAAGCGAGGCTGGCCACCGAGGTCCCAGCACTTGAGTGTGACGTGACCGCGCGTCACTTTCTTCATATTGAAGCCAACAGTTGGTATAGAGCTGTGTGGAAGATTAGCCGCTTGTTTGTGCCAGTTGTTCGACAGAGAGCAGAGTTTTGATTCGCACGAGCCGTCAAGATCAAGGCACGGGGGATGGAAAAAGAGCAGCGCTTACTCGTACGCGAATTCCCCGCCCTAGAAAACAGAAGTCAGCAGTGCGAACAATATCAGGCGATGATGCGGCAGAACTCACGGCCAAGACACGGAGCAAAGATGTTTTGCCAGCATTCTGCAGCCCTATCATAGTCACATCCATTTCGGTCGCCCTGCGGGAAGAAGTCAGTCTCGGATATGCCGAAAACCATCGTCGGCGATCGGCGCACGATAAGAAAAAGCAAATACGGCGGTGTGGAAGATGGGTCGAGACCCCGCGCACGGGGAAGATTGTCAAGGCTTGCGAACTCACCAGAAGGTCCTGAGCAACCAGTCGTACACTTTCCGGAATATGCCCGCCATGGTGTTGATGGACTTGGAGAGTGAACACCAGCGTGTGAGGCGGTGAGCACAGGAGTCTACAGGCTCACGGATCCTAGGATGTTGGTCGGCGATGCTGTAGTTGCAAGTCGCGCAAGGCTGGGGTCAGAAGACTAGTGGGGAACTCGGAAGTCTTTAGGTGACGGGGGGTGCTCTCAGACAAGGTGTTAAATAGTTGCGCTCGGTTCCTGAAGCTGGGTGAAATTAGGAATACAATGTTTCGTATGACGATGGGCCTGTAACGATCTCGTAGCGCCTGACCGCGAAGGGGTGCGTCGCGGGCCAGAGTAATCTGGCGCGTTGTGTCTGGCGGGGAGTACGTGAGCTCCTGGAGGCGGACAAGCAGGTAGGCAAGTACCAAGCTGCGTTGTAGACCTTCCGGGCGATGATGCGGTGCAGGTGGGATGAACCGTGACGCTTGACAAGACCACAGTCACGGAGGGTCACAATGACAATCCCCACCATCAAGTTCGCACAAGCTGTACAATGAACCGTGCCTCGGATAGGTAGTGATCAAGCGGGAGGGATAGAGGGTAAACCTTGCACCTTGGACGAGGGCAGCGGCTAGGAAGACCGGGGTTTCATTCGTTTATTTCTCCCGGTCCAGTGGAGGTCGAACCTGCAAGCGCAAATCGAGACGTCGAGCCGTCAACGGTGCAGGTTGGCGGCGGCAGACGGGGGCGCCGCGGTTGAGACCCGTGAGACCTGCTGGCGATGCTAGGCCAAGTTGACCTGCTTCTTGACGTAAAGCGGCCCCGTCGCGTAGGGGAGCGCTGGCGAGCTGTCTGCGGCTCTGTCCGAGAGCCTGGTCACTTGGTCAGGCGATGCCCAGTAATGGCCTGATGTCTTCTTTTCTGATACAATAGTATGCAATTGCGTAGGCAGTTGCAGTGGCACGCATCAAATGGTAAACCGAGTCATGAAGGACCTAGACCTAGGGTTGAGTGCTGGGGCTGTGGACAAGTGCTGCAAGTGCTGCAGGGACAGACATCAGAAGCTCCCTGTCGCTCGAGTCTTGGACGTTGTACTCCCAAGCTCCCGGGCTGTTGCATCCAAAAGCCTCGAAATCCCGTGAGTGTCTTCGGGCCTGTCTTTAGAAGAGGCTATCGGACAGGCGAGGGAATTGATTGCTTCTGGCTTAAGTGCGTCAATTTTCCCCCGAGTTTAATTCTCTCGCCATTAATTGCTGCGCTCCGGCGCTGGCTGGCTGGCTGGCTGGCTGGCTCGCTGACTGAGAGGAGCCAGCTTCCTTGGGGGCGACGAGACAGCGAGGTAGCACAGGATAAAACCGACAGCAACACTCAGCACGGCCGTGCAATCTGGCGATGGGATGAGGCTTCCGGGGACACTGAATCGATCGGTCTGCGGCGAGAGGGCGGCAGAAGCGGTGACCCGAGCAAAGGAGCGGCCGGTTTGCAGCAGGCAAGATGACGGCGAGATGGTAGGTTGAAGTAAGGTCGTTTCGACGGACCCCGGATGGCGAGGCAAGGTGGGATGCAGCAGAGCAGTGTGTAAGTGGGTTGGTGAAGTCACAGACCCAATAACCAGAAGGATCCAAGGCATCTATCAATGGGCAGATTCAGACTTAGGTAAGGCAGGCAGCCTGTGTAGTCCACGACGGGGGGGCCAGGTTGGGCTGCGAGATGCCTGTACCCTGTTCTGCCCTGCACGTCGTACCTCGTGCGTCGTTACAAGATGAGTGGTTGAGAAAGACTCCTGGATCGATAGCCGGGCTAGCGTACCAGGCGTGGGAATGTCCTCAAGTGTCGCAGTGATGCCTGACTGGATCTTATTAAACCTTGCGAGTACAACCGACCCCAGGTCTCGATTTCGGGTCGCAAGGGCGCTAGTGAGCGGTCCTAGCCCAGGGAGCATTGAACAAGGCACGGCACAGGCCGTAGACGGTGAGATTTGTTGACTTGGGAGCAGCCTGGAGACCGAATTGCACCAATCCGCCCTCTACTGATGCAGTGGCAGGCCGCTAGAGGGCAAATCAGGCGATAATTCGACGAGGCTTGGACACGGTTGGACCAACTACAGAGGTGCCCGCTTTTGGTAAACGGTGAAGAGTCAGATTCCGACCCGGAAAACACTCGATGAGGCATCAAATAGGAATTTTTGGCTTTGGCCGATGGGCCAATACGTCCTGTGGAAGTTCTTTCCTCGTCCGACGAAGGCTCAAACGGCTCCTGCCACAGCCTGATATGACGGAAACAACCAAATCAAGCGCAAAAGCAAACACATACATATACATCCACTGCACACAACTAGTAACTAGTAAATGGCCTGTACTCGAAAGCGAAAGAGCTACGCTCGAGTTCCAGCACCCTCTATTTCGTCGGTCGAAATAGTCACTTCTCCGAGGACCTACGATGGGCAGCCTACAAGGCAAAGTATAGAAGTGCTTGGGGTTACCAATCACTGATGGTAAGCATCGGTATTAGTTGCAGGTGTATCGTGCAGTGGCGGCCAGTGGGGGAGGATGGCGACGCCGCCACTGCTGCAAACAATAGCGGGGTTTGGTGGCCCCTGCAACTCTCTACTCCTGTAAATGTGGGCAGGACGGGGCGGCATAGCTTATCGGTGGTCCCCCAATGCGATAAGGAAACTTTTTTTTTGTCGCCGGCCGCGACGGAGCATGGACGATACCTTCACTGAAATATCTGCCAGCCACCGGGCACCCAGCACAGCTTCCACCCACGAGCGAAGCTCGACATACCCACCAACCCCCCGAGCCTCATGAGAGCATATTCGCAGCTTCGCCCTTTCCATTGAATACATCTTCCAGGTAGCGCAGGTGCACCTGGTAGCTAGTTTGCCCACCATGGCGCCCGCAGCGACTAGCACCGAGTGGGATCACGAATACAACACCCTGCGCCGCCAGAAGCTATTCCAGGAGCCTCCCACCGATCGGTCTGCCTACCCCCTCCTGCAGGTAGCTGTAGACCCCCACATCGAGTCCTTTGACGCCCTCTTCAAGCCCGATGGCCTGATCGAGAGGGGCCTCGCCGACATTGGGACGAGAATCTTCCTCGACGGCGATGACAGATCTGCACCCGTCGGCAGGAATCGCCTGACCATCAAGTACAAGAGCGTGCAGCTTCAGAAGTCGCAGATTCCCATCACCAACAAGTTCGCCAAGAACCGGGAAATCTTGCCCGCAGAATGCAGAGAGAGGCACGTCACGTACCGCGGCAAACTCTCGGCCACTTTCGAGTACAGAATCAATGGTGGAGACCCTCAGGAGTTCACCCGAGAGATTGGCCAGCTCCCGATCATGGTCAAGGTATGTGCAAGATGGGCTGGCGCGTTCGCTGAAACTCTGCTGAACATTGTCTAGTCGCGCCATTGCCATCTTTATAACAACAGCCCAGCCCAGCTGGTTGCCAAGAAGGAAGAGTCGGAGGAACTGGGCGGGTACTTCGTCGTCAACGGCATAGAGAAGATCATTCGGCTGCTGCTCATGAACAGAAGGAACTTCCCGTTGGCCATCAATCGTCCGAGTTTCGCAAACCGCGGCCCCTCTTACACAGCATACGGTATAATCCTGAGATCCGTTCGTCCCGACGAAACCTCCCAGACTAATGTCCTCCATTACCTCAACGATGGTAACATTACTTTCCGATTCTCTTGGCGGAAGGCAGAATATCTTGTGCCCGTCATGATGATTCTGAAGGCTCTGGTTGAGACCAACGATCGAGAAATCTTCGAGGGCCTCGTGGGCGCTCCCAATTCCAAGGGTATTCAAAACACTTTCCTCACAGATCGGGTGGAGCTTCTACTGCGCACCTACAAGTCCTACGGCATATACACCAAGGCCCAGACCAGAGCCTACCTTGGCGAGAAATTCAGGCCCGTCCTAGGCGTTTCGGAGACCTTGTCGAACTACGAAGTAGGCACTGAATTCTTGAGGAAAATTGTGCTGGTTCACCTTGGCAATGTCAATGTTACCGAGGAGCAAGACTCCGACAAATTCCGCATGATCCTCCTCATGGTCAGGAAGCTCTATGCCCTGGTGGCTGGTGACTGCGCTGTTGACAACCCTGATGCGGTCCAGAACCAGGAGATCCTTCTCGGCGGCTTTCTCTACGGTCAGATCATCAAGGAGCGCCTCGACGAGTTGATGTCAACGGGTCTGCGTGCTGCTTTCCGAGAGTACTGGAGAAGGTTCCCAGGAAGGACGTTTACTTCACAGGAGTTCCAGAAGGACTTCCCTGCCAAGATTTTCACCAAGCTGAGCGAGAACATTGGGAATCTTCTCGAGTACTTCCTCTCGACTGGCAACCTCTCCAGTCCTTCGGGTTTGGATCTGCAGCAAGTCTCCGGGTTCACGGTCGTGGCCGAAAAACTCAACTTCTTGCGTTTCATCAGTCATTTCCGCATGGTGCACAGAGGCAGTTTCTTTGCCCAATTAAAGACCACGACAGTCCGCAAGCTGCTACCCGAGTCTTGGGGTTTTCTCTGCCCTGTACACACCCCCGATGGCTCCCCTTGCGGTCTTCTCAACCATCTGGCCCACAAATGCAAGATCATGACTAGTGCCGTTGACGCTTCGGCTATCCCACAGCTGGCCGCTGAGCTCGGAGTTGTTGACACCTCTTCCGCTGCTACAGATGAAAGCGTCGTCGTTATGTTGGATGGCAAGATCATCGGCTGGTGTAAACCCACGGAGTCGCGCAGAATAGCCGACACTTTCCGCTACTGGAAAGTCGAGGGCTCCCACGGCGTGCCACTACACCTCGAAATCGGCTTCGTCCCCTCATCAAACGGTGGCACTTATCCGGGAATCTACATGTCTTCTGAGCCAGCGCGAATGGTCCGACCAACGAAATATCTGCCCCTGGAAAAAGAAGACTTTGTCGGGCCGCTCGAGCAGCCTTACATGTCCATCGCATGTACTGAGCCGGAAATCATTTCTGGAGAGTCTTCACACGTCGAATTCGACCCTACGAACATGCTCTCTATCTTGGCAAATATGACGCCGTTCTCAGATTTCAACCAATCTCCCAGAAATATGTACCAATGTCAAATGGGTAAACAAACTATGGGAACCCCTGGCACATCTCTGCGGTACAGAACCGATAACAAGATGTATCGTCTTCAGACCGGCCAAACCCCAATCGTCAGATCGCCTCTTCACAACGCCTATGGATTTGACAACTTCCCTAACGGAACTAATGCGGTTGTCGCTGTCATTTCCTACACTGGATACGATATGGACGACGCCATGATTCTGAACAAGTCTGCGCATGAGCGAGGATTCGGCCATGGCACGATATACAAGACCAAGAAGATCACGTTGAAAGAGGAGAATCGCACAAAGTCGGCCAAGAATGTCACCAAGCTGTTCGGTTTCGCACCCAACACCCTTGTGCGAGGGTGGGACCGGAACATGCTCGGCGATGACGGCCTGCCTCACGTCGGGCGATGCGTCCAGGAGGGCGATGTTCTTTGCGCCTGGCATACAGTCTCGGCCGACTACAGTGGCAACCTTGTCAACAGGGATGGTGTCACGCACTACGAGAAGTACAAGGACTCCGAGGTGGCTTTCATTGAAGAGGTCCGCGTGATTGGCAGCGAATCGGGCAACGAGCCGATGCAGACCATCTCTATCAAGCTTCGGATTCCTCGATCCCCCATCATCGGTGACAAGTTCTCGTCACGTCACGGGCAGAAGGGTGTCGCCTCGCAGAAGTGGCCTATGGTCGATATGCCGTTCTCGGAATCCGGTATCCAACCCGATGTCATTATCAACCCTCATGCTTTCCCGTCCCGAATGACCATTGGTATGTTTGTCGAGTCGTTGGCCGGCAAAGCCGGTGCCCTGCATGGCTTGGCCCAAGATTCGACGCCTTTCCGTTTCGATGAGCAGAACACGGCGGGTGATTACTTCGGCCATCAGCTCAAGATGGCTGGTTACAACTACCACGGCAACGAGCCCATGTACTCTGGTATCACTGGAGAAGAGCTGGCAGCTGACATCTACATCGGTGTGGTGTACTATCAGCGACTACGACACATGGTGAACGACAAATACCAGGTCAGAACGACGGGTCCTGTGGTTCCCACAACCGGTCAACCGATCAAGGGAAGGAAGCGTGGAGGTGGTATCCGTGTGGGAGAGATGGAGCGAGACGCCCTGCTAGCACACGGTACTGCGTTCCTTCTTCAGGACCGTCTGATGAACTGTTCCGACTACTCGCGTTCCTGGATCTGTCGGACATGCGGGTCATTCCTGTCCATTCAACCGACAGTATCGCCGTTTGTGGGAAAGAAGAAGACTGTCAGCAGCGTTCGATGCCGGAACTGTGCCAAGCGGCTGGATGAGATGGAAGACGTTGACCTCACCAAGGTCACAGGGGAGATCTGGGAAGATGGCCAAGGCACCCAGTGGGTGGGCGGAGAGGATACGACCCTCGTTGCCGTCCCCGGTGCTCTGAAGTACCTGGATGTGGAGCTCGCAGCCATGGGAGTGAAGCTGAAGTACCGGGTCGACCCCAAGGACGCGCCCCGCAAAGGTCCTCTCGTGCAGACCAACTGGGATGCGTTGAGTGCGGGCAAGAAAGCGAACGGCCTCCAGCCTGCCCTGGTTGCAGCGTAGACCGGCTCTTCAGAGCACTGGTCCTCCTTCCTTTTCGCGCGTATAGCATGGGGCGGCGTTCAAAAACGGGGCTTCTTGTATTGATTGGCTGTGATTCCCTGTTTGTAGATACGGCTAGCTGAAAGGCCGCGTTATTATATCCTCACTAGAGCCGAGTTGAAACCACCGCAATAAATACAGGGCATAGCTTTCTTGGATATATTTGGTTCCACTTCCGCTGCACCTAGCCGTTGAATAGCTGCAAATCTGAGTCAATAGCTTCCACATGCCGACGGCCGTGGAACTATGAGTTATTGCTCCCACAAGATTGCGACCAGAAGACATGGAGAGCGACATGCTTCGTACACCCGGGATGTCAATCTGGGTAGAATACCGGCCTGTGGACAGCTGCAGCCCGATTCGATATTATCCGTCGGTCCTGAACATGTGGCAGGCAATGCGTAAGAATAATGAAGAATGGGACGGCCGTTCGATGGTTCCGCCCAGGCCCGCGCCCGGCCTGGCAAGATGGCAATATTCAAATAATGAAATGGGAAGGTACAGACAGCCTGGCTGTCTGTTCGTCTGAAGGTCATGGCACCTTCCCGAGCCTCGCGCAGTCCTTAGGAAACCGAGGTGCTACCCACTGCAGTCTCCTTTTCCCGAAGTCGAACAGTCGAACAGTCGGCCTCTGGCAAACAACAGATCACACGCCAGCGTGTTTCACTTCGTTCACTTCAATTTCATTTCTTGGTGTCTTCCCATCTCTGGCGCGTGCCGTACCGTACCGTATCGTGGTTCCCTCTCTCTCCTCTTCCCACCTTCTAATATTCACCCAAGTCTTGGGGCTCCCGAGGTGAATCAGAGTCCCAACATTCATTACAGCACTCTGGACATGTCTGACACCTACCGGCCTTCTGGATCGTACTTTTGATTAAGGTCCAGGCTGACTTTCCCTTCCCCCGTCTCTCTTCTCGACGCGTTCGGTTTTCGCCAAGACTCGTTTGCTTCGCGGTTCTTTCCGTGTACGCCATCGATAACCGTCCTTGTACGAAGTGCTCAGTCTACCGATATCTCATCGAATACGAACAGCTTCTGCAGCCTTGTCAGTCATGATGCTCTGGCCCAAGATACTCGTCTTCACCTGCCTCGTGCTCCTTCAGTCGGGCTCCGCCGTGTCTCTCGGAGGAAGAGGGTACGACTATGGCCGGAACCTCGAGCCCGCTCTCCTAAGGCGGGAAGATGACCAGAATTCTCTTGTTCAGCCAATCCCCTACAATGACACCATCCCTCTACGGCTCGAGATTCGAGATCTCAAAAACCACAACGAAACATGGACTCTTTACATCTTGGCCATGAGTTGGATGCAGTGGATGAATCAATCAGATCCCTTGTCGTGGTACTCGGTCACAGGTGAGCAGGCCGATTAGTAGACCATCATGGGTCAGAATTGATGTTGGCAGTTGGGCTAAGCGACCCGCAGGCATCCACGGCGCGCCTTTCGCAGACTATGGTGGCGTGAAGGCGGTGCCCGGCAACAAGGCCAATGGCTACTGTACTCATGTGTCCAATCTGTTCCCTACTTGGCACAGGCCATATCTAGCGCTTTACGAGGTATGATCTTCCAAACTAAATAAGAACTTATCCTTGTGCATGTTGCTAGCTCAATCCAGTTCCGCTGATACGGGGCCACACAGCAAACGATCTACAAGTTCGTTCAGATGATTGCGAACTGGTTCCCTCCTGATCGTCGCGAGGCTTATCAGAAAGCCGCTGCAACATTCCGTATTCCCTACTGGGACTGGGCTCTCAAACCTGCCCCGGGCGAGAGTGTATGGCCAATGTTCCTCGGCGGCATGGTGAACATAGAGATAGATGGCCCAAACGGCGTTCAGAACATCAGCAACCCTCTGTACAGTTACACGTTCAAGCCCCTGAACTCCTCGGACTTTGACCAGTTCCCAGTAAGTTCAGAACGCCAAGGCAAGCTACATGCGATCCATGACACTAAGTCACCACGCAGTTCATGTACTGGAATGAGACGAAGAGACGCCCACAGCCGCAGCAAAGTGCGAATGCTACTTCCGACAATGGTTGGGTGGCCCAGGCTCTGGATAGCCACCTGTCCAGTATCCAACAACGCCTCTATACTCTGTTTTCCAACTACAAGGATTATGCTACATGGAGCAATGAGGCTTGGATCACCGATGTGAACAACGCAAGCACGGATTCAATCGAGTCTCTTCATGATACAATACACCTGGCGTGCGGAGGAAATTATGGTCACATGGCCATCATCGCCTATTCGTCGTTTGACCCTGTATTCTTCCTGCACCACGCGAATCTCGATAGATTATTCGCCATGTGGCAGGTCGTTCACAACGACTCATATGTGGAATCCATGAAAGCCATTCTTCCCACCCGGACGATCTACATCGGAGATGTTCAGGACGCTCGATCCGACTTGACCCCATTTTATCGTAACGAAACATCGTTTTGGAACTCTGACCAGGTGAGAGACCACAAGGTGTTCGGATATAGCTATGCGGATGCCGCTAGTGGCAATCGGAGCGAGGTAATAGCCACCATCAACAAGCTGTATACGGATTTCAGCCCAGCAACAATGAATCTGTCGGCCACGCGGAGACCTTTGTCGAGGGAAATGAGTTGGAAGGCGAGCAGCTCCGGCAGCCTCCCGGTTGAGTTGATCATGAACGATGGCCAGTATCAAGAATGGATTGCCAACATACGTGTGAATAAGCACACCCTCAATGCGTCGTTCAACATTTACCTGTTCCTGGGCGAAATTCCGGAATCTCCATCAGAGTGGGATTTTGCGAGTAACATGGCAGGAACGTTGGGTGTTTTCGCCGGTCCTCAGCATCACGCAGGAGCGGGACAGCAAAAGGTCAGCGGTACAGTGCCATTGACCTCGGCGCTTGTGGGGATTGTCGCTTCAGGCGGCCTGGCGAGCCTTGATCCACGCCATACAGACCCATTCCTCAGACAGAACCTGGGATTCCGTATCAAGCACAACAACGGATCAATGGTAGCACCTACGGATGCAGATGGTCTTTCCATCAGTATCGTCAGCTCCTCGGTCAAATCGGCAGCAAATGAGCACGAGTTGGCGCGCTGGGGTGACGTGACCTCGCACTTTGACCTCTACTGAAAGATGGCTTGGAGTTCTGGAGCGCATCTGTTCGATTTGTTTTCCTCATGGGGCTGCCACCTCCATGGGTGGTTACTACTTGCTGGTTCTAGTGTGATGGGCATTCAGTTCTAGAGTCGCTGGGCTATCGACGACTGTAAATATTCGTCTAACAACACGTAATGGTAATCTCTCCTCAGATAATAGATGATGCTATCAAGCACAAATTACCACCAGGTCAGAGACCCGTGTTGGGGATAGGCGTATGGAGATGTGATCCTCAGTTTAATTTGAGAATGAAGGTGTATCCCGACGAACTCAAGTCCTAGCAACACCGCGGTGGGATAACCTATGTGTGGTCATTGTCTCACTCCGGCATGTTGAATATGCACACCAGTCCGGGAGTGGAGCAAGCAGATCAGGAACGTTGAGTTTGGCGTAGAAGCCGTGTCAGAATATGCGTGCCCAAGTGTTTGTTTGTTTCATGGGTTGAATCCCATTGGGTGATTGTCCCCGTGTACGTTGGAAGGCAAAGCTTATTCCTGAAGCTTGTCTTTCCTTTTGGCGAGAAAGTCGCCGTCGACCTGACGGAATCATGAGACACGGGTAGCCCGAGCCGGAATAAGAAAGTTGTTCTTCGGCAGCTACCCATGCAGGAGCTTTCAGGCCATGCAGCGGAGGCGTTTTCTTGACGATTTCTTTTGGACGGGGTAAGACATTGGGGAGCCGCAACTTACAGAACGTGGGCTTTTCTTTTTCCTGACAGCCCGTTGAACGTCCCGGGACTTTTGGACGAGGGGTGACAGCAAACGACATATGCGTACTCCCAGTTCTGCCATCTATAGTGTAGTGAGGCAAAGAGCTGTAGGACATCTAAGTCCTGCGAACGTGGTTCTTGGCGAAGACCTGCCGCACTCATATTGACTACTGTAGGTTTGCTCAAACTCCTGATATGGTACATATCATCGTACACAGGTAGCGAGCAGGCCTTTGATGTGACGGTCATATATCAAGCTCGAGGCAAGAACGAAAATGGTTTCAGTCCCCTGAAGTAAATAGAAAACCTGGTTAGACAGGCCGTGATTAACATAAGAGGGTCCACATATATCCTACGGTACATTTAATTCATCATGCTCCCCGTCATGCATACTCCCAGGACCATACTGGAGCAGATGTAGGTGGCACCAGTCTATTGGGAAGCAAAGAACGTCATTACCGATTGACCTGGGACTTATATTAGTGGACCGGCGTCATACTGCCCTATTGTAGAGTGCCACTTCAGAGCCTTTTATTCACCTCCATACAAAGCGCAGTACTGCAGCATGCAACACTCTTGCGGGCGATGGAAGAAATTATGGGAGAATAAAGTTTCCCATCCACCTTCCCGAAGAGGCACAGCAGCTGCAAGAGGCCGTGGAACTGACACTATATGTCCGGTACTTGTGGGAGAGGGCTTGCAGGTTTGATTCCGGGTCATCGCATTAGCCTGGCCCGCCCCTGGAAAGTTCACTGCCGTGCACCAGGAGGCTGGAGAGACCTTTCTTGTGGTATCAAGAACGATTGCGACCACCTATCGAGAGACTTTCAACGGGCTTGGAACACTGACAACAACGGAAGGGTCGATCAGGAGCTTTCTCAGTCACGACAGGCGGTCAGTTCTCTCATTGTGCGGGAAACTTACTACTTGTTCCACAAACGTTTCACGGAGCTGAATGGTAGCCCAGCCCAGTCTGACTACGACAAGTGCTGCAAACCTGGGTAGCAATCCGCCAGGCCAGCAACATGTCGTCTTGTTCCAGAAGAACTCCGCGGTAGTTGTGGACCGAGGATTGGGGGTCTAGACCCGGGCGACGAGTGTCCAAGGGGTCGCCCGTGCCCCCGTCGCCGCCCAGGGTCCAACGTGGGGTAGCAGCAGCCACCTTAGATTATGCCAGGTACGTGCTGCAATGCACTTTGGAGAAAATATTTGGTGATAAGCCTTATTATTAGCAGAGAGGCGTGATTGGCGACTCCGTTGGAGTTCAACGGAGATGATCACAAGCGAGAGGCACTTCTTTGCGCTGGCTTCGTCCGCGTCGCATGCACGCCCGCCCGCCCGCCCGCCTTCCCGGCGCCCATCGTAAAGGCAGCGAGAGGTGATTAGACATATCCATGGATACTTGGCACTCTACTGAAATCGGTAAGCAGACTGGCTTGCCGCCCTTTCTTGCGAAATTTCTTCAACAGAGAGTTTCTGTCGAGTCCATCCTATTGTTAAAAAGAAACAGCCACTTCCCGAAGTATCCGGGTGTCAATGAGTCGCATGGCGTGTTGTGACCAAACTCAAAAAGGCCACACGCATAGTCCCAAACGGTGCAGCAACATTTGTGTAACAGGCCCCCACGGAAAACAGTTGACAAATGGGAGACGACGCTCTTATCTTCGCACTGCACAGAGCTTCGCCCTAGGCCGCCTGTCCCCTTCCAAACCCGTATTAAAGCCTGGGCGAACTAACCACGGCTGGTTCCCACAAACAAGAGCGACCTGCAGCTCGCTCTAAATTGTGGCGCCAGGCCATGTCACCCCCGATATTGACTCGCAGCAGCCCCAAGAGCCTTTGCCCCCCTGCCCAGCCGGCCCTGGTCGCCCTTTTCGGCACCTTCCAGCAGCGCCAACCCAGCACAACGGTCGGCAAGGCTAGGTGCTTGGGTGCTTGGGTGCTGGGCGGCCGGGGCCCATCTTACCATACCGTAGTTAGCAGTGCAACGCAGGGTAGCGCCCCACCGTCCTCGCTCGCTCGGCTCCTCGCAACCATGCATCTTCTCTTTATTGCCTCGATCCATGCTTCAGACAGGGCAAATGGGCAGATGATGGTATGCCTTGGCTAGCTTGGGAGGGGAGGGGTGTTGATGATGATCCATCTGCCATGCGATCAATACTCCCGAGCTCCCTTGCGAACGGACAGCAATCTAGAGAATCTACCGCAGCAGCTAACCCCCCAAGGAAGTCCTTGCAGGGGGTTCTATCGGCGACCCTTTTGATGAGGTGAGGGAGAGAGAGATACGATACACAAGCCGTCTGTGTGATGCCATAGGGGCCTCGCAAGCAGATTAGTAGAAATGCTCTCTTGTGATCTCTTGTCCTGGGCCCCCCTTTTCTGCTTACGTTTGCCCACATCACACTCCCCATTATTCGTGACTGCTCACATACATCTTTGCTTTTTCCACTGCAGAAGCGTGGGCGGAAACGTTTCCCTGCGTTGCACTTGGCCTGCTGATAAGCCACCCGCTCTCGGTGTGGTAATAGGAATTTGCTATTAAGGTTGTACCCCGGTGTCTCCCGCGTCACGGTGGCGCTAGTCGGCCGCCTAGTCGCAACCGTCTCTGCCAGACCCGGCCCTAGCACTGGAAAGCCGTCCAGTACTTCAAGACCGGCAAGCCCCAGGTCGCGTGTGACTTGTAGCGTTCGCTCTTGGGTTTCCTGACTTTCGTCTGTTTTCTCATATACACCTTTGAACTTTGTTCCGACAGAGCTCTTTGCTGAGTCTCGTCCTCGAATCACACAATGGTTGTCGTCAACATCAACGGCGTTGACGTCGACCTCGACGCTCTGAACTACATCGTCAAGGTCCCGTACAATGGCACCGGCGAGGCGGGCGGCGACCCCATCACCGAGAATTTGAATATCTGGTACGAGACGGGTGATATTGCCTGGATGATCACAGCCACTGCTCTTGTGCTGCTCATGATACCAGGTGTCGGGTAAGTTCAACGGAACGGGTACACCCGAGTCTATGGAGGGTAAATTGGCTGATAGGCTTTGCTCAGTTTCTTCTACTCTGGCCTGGCTCGAAGGAAGTCGGCATTGTCTCTGATATGGCTTTCTGTGATGGCGGCTGCCGTGACCTCATTCCAGTGGTTCTTCTGGGGCTACTCTCTGACCTTTTCGCACACGGCCGGTCCCTACCTAGGCGACTTGTCGAACTTCGGGTTCAGGAACGTCTTGGCGCAGCCCTCCGTGGGGTCTTCCCGGATTCCCGACCTCTTGTTCGCCGTCTACCAGGGCATGTTCTCTTCCATCACCGTGGCTCTAGCGACTGGCGCGGTCGCCGAACGAGGACGGATGCTGCCCTGTGTTATTTTTATGTTCATCTGGGCGACTGTCATCTACGACCCGATTGCGTGCTGGACGTGGAATCCTAGTGGATGGTCAAACAGGATGGGAGGGCTCGACTTCGCCGGAGGTACTCCAGTCCACATTGCTTCTGGAACTGCGGCACTCGCCTACTCCATGATGCTCGGGAAGCGTCGCGGGCACGGAACGCACGAGCTGAACTACCGCCCACACAACGTGACCCACATCATCATCGGAACTGTCTTTATGTGGGTGGGTTGGTTTGGATTCAACGCTGGTTCTGCTCTGTCCGCCAACATGCGCGCCATCTTGGCAGCTGTTGTGACGAACCTGTCGGCGTGCGTTGGTGGAATGACCTGGTGTGTCCTGGACTACAGGTTGGAGCGCAAGTGGTCGGCTGTAGGTTTCTGCTCCGGCGTTATCGCCGGACTCGTTGCCATTACCCCTGGGTCCGGTAAGTTCTGAGAGTCTTGTCAACTTGACACTATCGCGAATGGAATGCTGACCACCTCCAGGCTATGTCCCCGTCTGGGCTGCCGTTCCTTATGGAGTCCTCGGAGCCGCCTTCGCCAACTATGCCACGAAATTGAAGTTTCTGTTGGGAGTCGACGATGCTTTGGATATCTTTGCCGTCCACGCCGTTGGCGGTCTTGTCGGAAACATCTGCACCGCCTTCTTCGCCAGCCGCGCCATTGCCCACCTCGACAATGTACAGGTCATCAACGGAGGCTGGCTCGACCAGAACTGGATCCAGCTCGGGTACCAATTGGCAGACTCGGTAGCTGGCGGCACCTACTCCTTTGTCGGGACTACCCTCATCCTTTTCATCATCAACCTCATCCCCGGGCTCCGTCTCCGCGCCAATGAGGATGCGGAGATCCTGGGTATCGACGACGCCGAGATTGGCGAGTTTGCATACGACTATGTCGAGCTGACCCGAGAGGTGCTGAACGACGATGTGGAGGGCGAGACTCGCAGCCGATACTCTGAAGACACAGCGACTCCGCTCGACCCCCGAGAGAAGAACAGCATTCCTCTTGTGGACACTAGAATCTACGCGGGTCAATCGAGCCATCAGTCTCCTCACGCACGCTAGAACGGATGGAGTTTCAGCCTTCTTTTGCCTTCCTGTTTAGACTTGGTTTGATCTTTCCTACACGGAGTACTTTGGAGCTACATATAACCGGCCCTAGGATTTGGGCGGTATAACAAATATGCCGTTAGCCTCTTGTACATTGATAAGATTTGGATATATACTTATGTATGATGAGATACCCCTTTAATGCGTACTTCAAAACAAACACATGTGCCGAATAGTTGTAAGCGATGTGGGCCTACCAGCCTGTAGGACTATTGAGAAAGCCATGCAGCTTGCCCGAGAATTTGTGGCTCAGCGGTTTAGCTGTGAGAACGATCAGCGTTGAAATTAAGATTAAAAGGGAGGTCCTCCGTCATAAATGGAGCCTTGCCGCGGCGAGCTGCGGCCATATATTCATTAAATGAAGAAAATAGCATTATTGCCCCTGATGCAGCCTCCAAAAGCGCTTTCGTTGTAGGCGCTATCTGTCCCTAGCAGGCTGATGCTCGCACCAGGATAGCCGTGCAACGGGACGATATTCTGCGTGTTGCAGAATTCCTGCGTCGCACAAGGATCTATGCGGTGTCTACCCGGTTTCATGGGCGTCATCTCCTTGATTTTCTGATCTGCGATGTTGAAGGCATCGGACACCTTCCAAGCAAGCCCCTCGAGACGAATCGGATAACCGGCATACAGCGGCACTGTGAAGGATACGACGGCGAACATCTGCAGCTCCTCATATAATATCTTTGCCCAGGCGGTCCTTTTCTCCATCGGCTTGCACCAATACTGACGTACCTCCATGACCTCGAGGGAGCTGAGATTTTTGAGGTGCTCTTGCAGCTTCCTGAGTTCAAACACGTTACTATACCCGTTACTGTCAAGCATAGCGACCGGGACAAGCGTGCGCAGAGAAGTGAAGCGCATCAGTGTCGGAACAACAGCGTTGAGTGAGCTGCCGTGGTACTGGCCAAATCTGTCGACATGCTTATACACGACAACGTGACGGATCAGAGACCGGCCGACAGCTGCAGCAGCCCTGAGTTGGTGCTGCAGGAAGTCCGCAAGAAGATAGACCTTGGGGGAACACAGCTGATTTTCCATTCATGTTGGAAGGCAACAATTGAGGAAGTCCGAACGGAATCGTATGGGGAAGGGCGATCTGGGTCTGTCTTCCTTGTGTTTGATAATGTTTTGAAATGTATATGTCGAAAATACCTGGTTGGAAGTCGTATTTTATGTAAGTTTGGATACCTGTTTCGAAGTGGAACAGCAAGCAACTCCATGCGGCCATTTGAGTTATATTCTCTCCCAACCAGCAAGCGATCCCAATGATCCCCAACTTGAAGGATAGCAGAATAACTCTGCTAACACATCTCTCACCTCTTTGCACATAGCATCATTACAGCATCATTAAAGCACGATCTTAATAGTAAAGTGCCAAACGTTCTGTCTGATCCGTGCATCGCAGTATCCCCTCCACTACTCGACATGCTAAGCAGACACTGTATATTCAAACTTTCATACTTCAGAGTAGGTAAAAAGCAAGGCTCAATAGAAAATATCTATCGAGGCGCACCACCAAATTTTACGAGGAGTGACGCAAGTCTTTTACTCATGCGGATGCAATATCTTGGCAGTAAGGGGTATCGTAGTTGAGCGAAGTCACCATGTTCATGTATGCATTCACAGCCTCAACACCATCGTTGGTGAGGCTCTCTCCACTGGACGCCTAAGGCCTCGAAGATCTTCTTCTCGTCCCTCCCCTCCACCAAATCACCCTCGTTGTACTTGATCCCTCCGGGGCCGCGCATGACATCCCGGTAGAGTCCTCGTTGGTTCAGCCGCATGCCCTTCTTGTGGGCCAGCCACCTCATGCTCCGGTTGAACAAGTCGTTTCCGGTGAAGTAGATCAGAGCCGCGCCGAACTCGGTTTCCGGCACGAGGAGAAGATCGATGCGTCGCCATATCGGCTTGTAGTCGGCCTTGTCGCCAGGGAAGTCGGCCTTCGGAAGCACGCAGCAACCGTGCCACTTGCTTCCACCCAAGGACCTAGACGTCGCTAAGCCAACCGTCAGGAACCCTGAGCTGGTCAGCTTGTCGACCAGGCGGTCAAGAAACGGTGTTAGCTCGCTACTGGACGAAGTTCCTTTCTTCGTAATAATGAAGTCTATGTCTCCGGAGGTGTTGGAACCTCGACGGTAGCTGCCGCCGATGAGCAACTCAACTCTAGAGTCAATATCGGCAGCGGTCCGTCTCACACACTTGCCCAAAGCCTCAACTTCCGCACGGGGAATCCTGGTGTTGAGATCCTCATAGTGCTCGATACCGATCCGTTGGTTTCTGGTGAGGTTTGCCTTTTCCAAGAGATCTTCCAGAGTTCGATAGCCTTGCTGGATCCACTTCTGCGCACGTTCGAGGCCGACATCGTATATCTTGAGGAAGAGCTCGCGAACCTCGTGGTCAGGTTCCTGGAGGGCCGCTTCAAGCCTCTTCAACCTCCCCGTATTGACGATTTCCTCGATTTTGTCAGCAAGACGTTCACCGATCCCGGCAATGTCCTTTGCTTCCTGGGCCGTGGTAATTCGAGTGCTTTGTTGACGAAGGGCAGATATCGCCTGCCGGTAGGCCTTGATTCGCCAGGTGTCGTTCTGTCCCGTGTAATAGTCACACATGTCCTGTAATATAGCTATCGTATCCGCATTTGGATTATCATCTTTTCCATCTTTGCTGCCTCCCTTCATGCAGGCAAATTTATCCTGCCAATTTGGGTCGTCTTCCGGCATCTTTCTCGACGGTCCCTTTCGTTTGCGTTTCCGGTCCTTCCCGGAACTAGCAGATCCGTCATCGGATCGTTGAGACCCCGTACAATTTGCGAAGATAGCAGAATCTGAAGATGAAGGCCTGTTCTCTAGAACATCATCGTCGTCGCTTGCGACTCCTATGTCTGCGTTGGGATTTGACTTCACAAAGTTGATGAGCTGGGAAAGTTCGTCGACGACAGGGGCGCCGGCCAAATCTCCGTGATGGTTTTGGGAGGCTCTGGGTCCAGTGCTTCCGTCCAATCGTGCGGCACCAGTCGTGATGTTCGCGGCCTGGCTGCCGAGCTGTGACACTGTGATTACGTTGCCAGAGGAAATTTGGGTGCTCCTCTGCGTTGATTCATCACTGCGTGGAGGTGTACCTGTAGAGACGGTTTGACCTTTTCTCAAGCGCCTGCTAGCATCTGGCTTGAGCTGCAATGACCTTTCAGACTCCTGTGATGGACCAGGCGCTTGTCTGGATTCGGCCACCGATTGTGAGAAGCCTGGAACTTGATATTTTGGCTGGTCCGGGTTAAGCAGCCTGCGGTAGATTATGCAGTCGATGGGATAGCCTTCGTTGACGATGATCTTCTTCTTGGCTTCTGGATGCGCATCAAGAGTCTTTTCGATGTCTGCGTAAGTAAAGTTTGCATCTACTACAACATGTGACGCATCGTCTAGGGATCGGACCCAGTTGGCACCATGTTCTCTCGCCCTGGTGATCCGCCGTCCTCGGACTGGATTCACATCGTCATTTGGGATGAAGAAAAACGACAAGCCCTTGAAGCATTGCTGGCCCTCTGGTGCCATTTTCAGTGTCAAGGATCGCTTGCGCTTGGCCATGGTGGTTGATGGCGAGTCCTCGGCGGGCGGTGATGAACGGGTTCTTTTGCGAAGGCGAGTGTTTGAGTCTCGCCTGACGGTTTGTGCAGAATGTCGTTTTGTTGAGTCTGGAATAGAGGTGTCGTCCATGCCCGATGCTGCCTGAAGAAGGGACGACAAACGTGTTTGGCCCGGGACGACTCTCGCAGCCTGCGGGGTATCATCGATAACAATGACTTCGGTCGTCTTTACTCTGGTTGCTATTGGATCCGATGCCGTCCTCCTTGGGGCAGCACCTGGTGGATTGCCAATGCCCGAGAAAGTTGATCGCGACTTCACAACGGGTCCTGGCAGCGCGGACTTGGCAAAGGCTTTGCATTTGGCACGGTGCCT
Organism: Neoarthrinium moseri; assembly: GCF_022829205.1. Classification (NCBI taxonomy): domain Eukaryota; kingdom Fungi; phylum Ascomycota; class Sordariomycetes; order Amphisphaeriales; family Apiosporaceae; genus Neoarthrinium; species Neoarthrinium moseri. Next base: position 130,995 of record NW_026055168.1, on the reverse strand, counting down.
TATTTCGTCGGCATCGATGACCTCATCATCGTCGTCCACCTGTTTAAGTCCGTCGAGCTGTCGGAACAGTTCCCGTTTGCCATGAAGATCTGGATCCATGGTGGGAGCATGCAAATTGAGGGTTGAATGGAATCGCGCCGGCAGAATGAGGGCCGGACCGTCTTTCTGCGGCGCTTTGTCCTCGAAGTCTCGAAGCTCCGTCCACCGACAACCATTCCTGGCGCCACCTGTATGCTGACTGAATGGTCAAACTCTCAGTCATGGCAATGAGCAATACTGTAAGTCAGAGTCGGCCACTACCTGGCGCTGCCGTCAACCGTCCGTCGCCCTGACGTTGTATCGGATTAAGACACTTCTCAGTCATTGGCGTTGGGCTTTAGTTGACATATATGATACGATTTGCTTCACATATGTAAAGCTGTGTCGAGTCTGTAGAGTTGTTGCTGGAACGAGGTCTTTGGCGTCATAAAATGTCAGATCGGTCCCCATGTAGGCAAACATCCGTAAGTCCAAGTGGTGGCGGCCCAGAGATCCACATGACCCGAAAATTACAGCCGTCCCGAGGTCTGCCTAAACGGAACGTCGCGACATTGGCTTAACGTGGACTTACATCACAAGATGATTCATCCGGACAGATGAAGCCGTGTAATCTACATTGATTGCGTCGTCTAAGTTCAAGATGCCCCGACTCTCCTCTCTGAGACATCTCTGTGCTACAGGATACTGCTGCCTACATCTTGCATGGCCTCATAAGAGAATGGCACTTGTCTAAATCTCCGTAAAGTGTAGAGTAAACATACTATCAGAAGGACTTCGTATGTGAAAACATGCCAGCTCTATCAGAAACAATTCCACGGGCCGTGTTATAGGTTCGGGAGCGGGTAGGGTCGTTGATCCCGACCCAGCAGGGGTCCCAATCGACAGAGTGGGCCAACCGCACGGGCCCAAAGCGACAAGCATATCCAACGTCATTGCGCCAACCCCGATTCCGTCCCGCAATACGACACTCGTGGGTTTGCTGGGGAACAAGAAAAGAAAAAAGAAAGAGCCTGCCCGCCAAGATGTTTACAGGTCTAGTAGAGGAGATTGGAGGTTTGTGTGCCAGAACTCTGTGTGACCGGGCTGCTCCTCGTTGGACAAGTCGCTGACATGGTCTGATCCCCCAGAGGTCTCCGAGCTCAACAGCCAAGATGCGACCGGCGGCACCTCGCTGACCATCAGCCTGCCGGCCTCCTCGACCCTGCTGTCGGATGCGCAGCTCGGCGACAGCATCGCCATAAACGGCGTCTGCCTGACCGCGACCTCCATCACCCCCTCCCCGCCCTCCTTCACCGTCGGCATCGCGCCCGAGACCTTGCGGCTGACAAATCTGGGGGCCTTGGCCAAGGGCTCCAAGGCCAACCTCGAGCGTGCCGTGCGGGCCGACACCCGGATGGGTGGGCATTTCGTGCAGGGCCATGTCGATAGCGTAGCCACCATCTCCAAGATAACCCCGGACGGCAACGCTCTCACCTTGCGCTTCAGCCCGAAGAACAAGGACGTGATGCGCTACGTCGTGTTCAAGGGCTTCATCGCCCTGGACGGGACGAGTCTCACGATCACGAAAGTGGACGATGTCGAGGGCTGGTGGGAGGTCATGCTAATCTCGTACACCCAGGAAAAGGTGGTTCTGGCGCAGAAAAAGGAGGGCGACAGCGTCAACGTCGAGGTCGACGTGCTGGCCAAGTATGCCGAGAAGAGCATGGCAGGCTATCTCAGCGGAGACGAGGGCGCTTTGAAGCCCATCGTAGAGAAGATGGTGCAAAACATCATTACGCAAGCCATGGGAGGCCATTCTGCATAGGTAATGCGGCCTCGGGCACCGCCGTGGAGAGGTTTTTGGTCTTCTAGGGTTCAATTGGTTATAGATAGACAAAAGTATTGAAACTCTAGACGTCTGTGCTGGTGTCGAAGTTTGCTCTCGGTCGAGTCATGAGTAAACATGTTGCAGACAACCCTGACGGAGACGGAATAACTCAGGATGCCACATCTCCCCAGCCTTCGGCAATCTTGCTGCTCAACGGCTTCGTAATCTTTTTCCTTCCTACCATGTTTCCCATTTGGCTTGATACCAGCTCGCGTTTTCTCTTCTTGCTCTCCTCTCCGGCACCGCAGTTCTCAAAGGCCTTGATGAACTGATTTGGAGTCTTCCATATCTTCTGGATTTGAAGAGCCTTCTCACCAGTGACGCCTCTCGTGCACATCAGAAATTTGAGAAACAGATCTCGTAGCGTCATCATCTCGGATTTTGATGCAAGCGAAGAAAAAGCAGGATAGCTGATATAATGGCCCGTGGTTGGTTCTTTTTCCCGCAGGTGCTTTAGAAGCGGGAGGTAGTTCTGGGCTGTGATGTGTTCCGTCGGGATGATGTATAACGGTTTGGCCTCGTATTGCTTCTTCAGCTTTGTGGTCAGACGCACGAGGTACCGAATTGATTCGTCCATCTTCTCCGTCCTCTTCACGAAATAGCCGTTGACGACTTGGGTCGACGCTATGGCTGATTCAACCGCTTCCGCGTATCTATTTTTGTTCAAATCGTCCAGAGCAAACTGCTCGATCAGGTAGACCACGTTCTTGACGCCAGATCTCTTCAGTCGAAACTTTTGCTCATGAAAACGGCCATCTTTGATACTGCCGATGAGATCGTCTAGCCGCTTTCGCTCAACAATCCAGTCAAGGACTACTTCATCGCCCTCAGCCCCGGCCCTCTGAAGGAAGTGGGGATCGTGGCATTTTGCTACCCATAATGCGTCGCCAAGTTCGAGTGCTCTGACGATGGGCTTGACCCCTTGCTTCAGCAATTCCTCTTGCATGTAGTCTCGGTCCGTTCGGGCGCGAATCTCTCTGGTGTCCAAAACTAGATGTACTGTGAAGCTGCCAGGTTGTAGGCGAATAGGACGGAAGTTAGGGAGGGCTGCAGGGTCCGAGGAAGCGTCTCCATCCTTGACTACATCTGCGAAGACGGATTGAGACGACTTTGGGGGTTGGTGGTGGAGTTCGGTGGAAGGTGATCTTTCGCCACGCGTTAGCAGTGCGTCGACATCTTGTTCATCGTCAAGGCCAATCTCTGGTGGTCTTGGGGCATCGGGTCTCCTGGGAGCTGTTGGCGCAGAAGGCTCCGATGCAGCTGCAGGGTCTGTGGCTTTCTTCACGTTGCTCGCGATTTCAAAGCCGAGATCGGTGAGCACATAGAACTTCCGTGAGGGACCGCCCCTTTTCTCGATAACAATCTCCTTGTTGATCAAGGTCTTCATCGAGTTCCAGGCCGTGAAGAAGCTATTGGCCTGTGCCGGAACTGTGAAGGAGGCGTCGCAATGGGGTTGGGCTACCTCGATCAACTGTTCCTTGCTTAGCCCGGTCATTCCCGCGGCTCTGTGTTCCGACAGGCCCATGATGATTGCGTACGGTCCGGATCTGAGCTGGGGCACATAGGGTTTGGTCTTCTTGGGCTTCTTGGCGGGGGGTGGTCTGCCGTCGCCATCCTCCTCCTCTTCAACGTCGTCCCCGTTGACACCGGCGGTGGCTGAATTTCTCAGTGTTTTCCTAGGCATAGGCATGCCGTTTTCTTCGCAATGCTTCTTCATCTTCTCTGTGAGCCGGTTGCAGAGGGTGGGCCCGAAGCCCTTGAGCTGCTGGAGCTGACATGGGTGCGTGAAGGTGATGGGGCACACCCTGAGCGACTTGTAGGCATTGTTGTATGTCGTGATGCCTTTGGAGTTGCGCTCGCGAGCGACGTCAAGCCATTCCTTGACCCAGCTGAGGAGAAGCGGGTTGGCGCATGCCTCGTCCGAAGGGGGGGACATGCTGAGAGCCAGGTGAAGTGAAAGTACAAGTCCAAGGATTGGGAAAGGGAGCAAGACGCTGGGCCAAGAGCGACTGATAGAAGCAGCTGTGACGCTGGCGACGTAGTTTCTGGGTTGCCCTTGGTGTTGACAATCGCCGGATCCTTTGCGCCTGGGGGAACAGTAGGAAACACGAGCAAGGAAGACACTTGGACAGGACGGCTGTTTTGCCACTCTATTCCGTGATCAAAGGACTGTCATTCGTCCGAGAGGCCAGCAAGAGCGTCGAGCCATGAGTTCCTACTCCCACGAGACAATGAGGGCAGGGAAGTTTCATGTGTCGCCGACGACCTGACGGTGCCTTGACCCAAAAACCGTGTCGTCATTCAGATAACGCGTCCGCCGGGCAGGATGGGACGACGCGAAGTCATGTGACAGTGTTTAGCTTGCCAGGTACCTACACAGTAGGTAGCTGCTTAACTTCTGCAGGGTTTGTTCAAGGGGTTCTATTTTTGCATAACTTGGCGGCGGGGTCCCTGGCTAGCTACCTAACTAGGTACGTAGTCGTCGTTTTGCACCTCAGCTTGCCTGCTTGCGTAGCACAGAGGCCAGGCGCAAAAGTCTCTCGGGTTGGCAGAAGTGGAGCTGTGAGGTAATGGGCTGCTCGGTGCTCACCTCCAGTTCTGCTGGCGCTTCTGCTGGCGCTGACGCTGAGCTGGCGCTGCAACTTGTTTGGCGGGGCTCGTGTAAATAACCTCGTAAAACGAGGGGCAGCTAGTTTCAACACCGCCCGTTGCTGGGGCCATTGGATGCTTCCCTTCCACGCCTACCTCTACCTACCTTAGCTCCTGTTGGATTCAGTAGCCTGCGAACCACCTCGCCAATTGTTCGTTCTTGGTGACATTTCCCTGGCTTTGTTTTCCTGAGACATTTTCCTTCTCGCCTCTTGTTCCCTCTCCGCGCTGTGCTGCAACTTGAAAGGTAAATTGCCTCAGCCGTCCCCTTCCTTATACTCCGTCGTGGCATATCCTACATGCATATCCACAAGACCCCCACGCCTGAGGCCTCCTCTGAAGAGGACCGGTCCTGGTGTACAAACTGCTATGGCATTCTTTGTCTGACAGCTCGGGCTCCAACACAAGCCTCGTACCCAGAGAACCCCCCGAGATTTCCAAGCACGGCTGGATTGTTTTGCTGACTTGACCCGTTGCCACAGCTTCCGCTTCCGCCTACATTTGGGGGCCTAATTGGACAACCATCAACACAGCTAGATCTGCCTGATCTTTGTCCTTGGTAAACCGAGTCCTCGGCTTCCTCTTTGCTGCTCTTACGCCAGAGACGCTCCAAGATGGACCGCAACGCAATCATCGAGGCGTCCAAGAAGCACGACATCGTGCCCGGCAAGCCCTACAAGTATGGCACCGCCGGCTTCCGTATGGCCGCCGACCTCCTCGAGGGTGTCACATTCAGGGTAGGCCTTCTGTCCGCGCTTCGCACCCGCAAGCTCGGCGGCCAGGCCATCGGTGTTATGGTCACCGCCAGCCACAACCCGGCCAAGGACAACGGCGTCAAGATCGTCGACCCCATGGGAGACATGTTGGAGCAGGAATGGGAGGTCTTCGCTACCGACCTCGTCAACTGCTCGAGCCACGAGGTTCTCGCCGACACCTTCTTCAAGCTGGCCGATCAGCTCAAGGTCGACCTCTCCTCGTCGGGCAAGGTCATCGCCGGCCGAGACACACGCCCCTCGGGCATCACCCTTGTCCAGGCCTTGTCCGACGCCTGCGCGGCCACGAACACCGCATATGTCGACTACAAGATCCTGACGACCCCCCAACTTCACTACCTCACCCGCTGCGTCAACACCGAGGGCCTGCCCAGCTCATACGGCGAGACGAGCGAGGCTGGCTACTACAAGAAACTCAACAGCGCCTTTGAGCGCGCCATGCGAGGCAAGAGGATCTCGGGCAGCGTCACAGTCGATTGTGCCAACGGCGTTGGTGGCCCGAAGCTGAACGAGCTTCTCAAGATCGTCGACCCCTCCAAGACCGGTATCGACTGCAAGGTTGTCAACGACGACGTCCTCAAGCCCGAGATCTTGAACCTCGACTGCGGTGCCGACTTTGTCAAGACCCGCCAGAGGGCACCGCCGAACCCCAAGCCCCAGCCGGGCGACCGCTGGTGCTCCCTGGACGGTGACGCCGATCGTCTGATCTACTACTGGGTGGACCCCGATACGAGCAGCTTCTTCATGTTCGACGGCGACCGTATTGCGACTCTCGCTGCCTCCTTCATCGCCGACCTCTTCCGTGCCGCTGGCCTTGAGGGTGAGCTTCGCATCGGAGTCGTCCAGACTGCCTACGCCAACGGTGCCAGCACCAAGTATATCGAGAAGCACCTGCAGCTGCCTGTCGTCTGCACACCCACGGGTGTCAAGCATCTCCACCACGCTGCCTGCAACTTTGACATCGGTGTGTATTTCGAGGCCAACGGCCACGGCACCGTCCTCTTCTCCCCCGATGCCATGCAGCTCTTCGCCAAGAAGGCGCCTCAGTCCCCTGCCCAGAAGGACGCCCTCGAGACCCTGCAAGCTCTGGGAGAGCTCATCAACCAGACGGTCGGCGACGCCATCTCGGACATGCTGATGGTGGAGGTGATCCTCGCCCACAAGGGCTGGGGCCTCAAGGACTGGGCCATGACGTACCAGGACCTGCCCAACCGCCTGGTGCGCGTCGAGGTCGGCGACAAGGACCTGTTTCAGACCACGGACGCCGAGCGCAAGCTCAGCCACCCGGCCGGCGCCCAGGACGAGATCGACCAGACGGTCAAGAAGTACACCAACGCGCGCTCCTTCGCGCGGGCCTCGGGCACTGAGAACGCCTGCCGCGTCTACGCCGAGGCTGCCACCCGCTCCGAGGCCGACGACCTCGCCAACAAGGTAGCCCTCATCGTGAAGCAGTACGGCGGCGGAGCGTAGGAGGCTCTGAGGAGGGCCAACCCCAGCCTCGCGCCCGCCGACCTCGCTCACCTGCACGGCTTCTCTACGATGCGCTGAGACGGACAGAAGGTTAGGCCAAATCAATATATAACAAAAATCCAAAATGAATTATACAAAAAAAGGAAAGAAAAAAAAATTAAGAAGAACGACGTCACGAAAGGAAGTTTCATACGTATATGGGGATCGGCTACCAAAAAAGGTGAAAGCACGAAGGAGAGAAAGCAAGATAAAACAGGAAGATCATAGTGGCCTTACTCAGGACAGAAGGGTCTATAGTAGATATTGCCCGTCGGCGTATGACAAAATATGAGCAATTTGCAACCAAAGGTTGACTGATCGCGTGGAGTGTGACGCCGCTATGTTTCTCGTGGTATCAATGGAATAACAGGACCCCAACGTGGATTGAACGGTTGGTCTGATGGTTGTGGGCCACTGCCGATATCAACGCCCAAGACTTGACTTCACGGGGTCATGGCTGTGCTGAAATGCAAATCTATTTTGGTTGTGTTCACTGACTATCCCCGCCACCTCTGCATATGCAGTTGATGCGTAATGGTATCTCCCGGACGTCAAGAATACATGCGCTCATGATCCTCGTCAATGCATTCGCTCCCCTTACGTCGGGGGAACTATCTATGCAAGCCTATGGCAGAAACAAGTCTTTGCTTCCCCAGCAGTAGTCCCCTGTCCCTGGCACCATGATCGTCCCAGTAATGTTTGACCAATACGCCATTGATCCCTGCGGCCCTGAATCTGCCAGCTCCTTGTTTTGGTGTCGACCCTTCCAACACCGATGGGCTGACCCATTGTGTCACTCTTGGATGTGGTGTAGCCCACTCAGACCCAAGGTAGCATGTCTGAATAATCACGTTCACAATAATCGCCGCTTAGCACATCTTGTACTCGGCTTCTCCCTGGCCCTGTCTTGTGGGGTCCTGGGTCTCCAGCTGGTACTTGACCTTGATGTCCAAATCGCGTCTGTTTCTCTCGTTGGGCTTGACATCAAGGTGGCAGTTGATCTCCTCGCCTTGTGTGACAGTCAGAACGTCCTTCAGGTAGAACACCGTCTGCTTCCAGTGAGTGTACTTGGTGTGGGGACCAGTCGAGAAGCGAACTGCCTTGTGGCAGGCCGTGAAGTCGATGTCGAACCATGCGACCAGCGCGTGGACAAAATCGTCGCGACGGGCGGTGAGCTTGAACGGGACAGCGAAGGCCAGGTCCTCTACTGTGCACTTGTACAGATCAAGAGCCAGAATAGCTACGGGATCGGTCACAGCAGCCTTCACTTCGACAGTATCAACCAAGGGCTCGGCCAGAGCAGTCTCCTTGAGCGGCGTGTAGTCAAAGCCGTAGACGTTGTCCCAGACTAGAGCATTCAATGTCAGACTTTTGGGCGCGGCGTGGGTGCTTGAGGGTCACTTACATCCAATCTTCTCGTCCTTGTAGTCGCCATCCTCAATACCACAGGCGTAGATGGTGGCCTTGTCGGGGAAGATTAAGCCATCCTTGTTCAGGTATCTGTCACGTGCGTACAGAACCGTGTCAAGCATGCTCTCGTACAACAGGAAGTAGCCCATCCACTCCGAGATGATGATGTCGACCTTGGGGAAGGGAAGCTCGATCTCCTCCATCTTGCCCTGGATCAGGGTGATCTTATCAGTCAGGCCGTTGCGGTCGACAATCTCCCTGGCCTTGAAGATGATGGTCGACATGTCAACACCAATAACATGCTTGGCACCAGCCTTGGCAGCAAACCTTGAGAATCAAGGGTCAGCAACTGAGATATATCATGCCAACAAAAAGAGACCGTCAAGAAAGGTGCATTGGATGCTTACATGGAAAGGATGGCAGTTCCACAGCCAACGTCAAGAACGACCTTGTCCTTAAAAAGGTGCTTGTTCTGCACAATGGCGTTCATGTAAGACCTGGTGCGGACCTCATCTTTCTGTATGCAGAGTCAGTATCAGGTCAAGGCCGGGTTCGTGGTAGACACGGCGGCTGCAGAATAGTCACATACCAACATCTCCTCATGGATACCTGAATGAGTTCAACCCCACATTAGTACCATACAGAAAAATTACGAAAATTCCTACATGCTCATGCCCAGCATGGTTGAGAGAAACATACCATGATGGTTATAACTGCGCGACAAAACAGGTTAGCCAACAATGTCGCTCGGGGTGACAAAAGACATGGGAGGTCCTTTGTTGAGAGGGGAGGTTGCCCGTGTTTGGTGTAACCCACCTATTGAAGTAGTGCTGCTCAGAATGGGCCATGCCCTTGAGCGCGAGCTCGGCGGCCTCGACATCCGATTTCTTTGAGTCCGACATGACCGGCAGTGATGTTTGCAGGCTGGCCGAGGGATGGGGCAGCGGGATGAAAATTATTAGAAGTTGGACGGGGGATAGGAAGCGTCGCTCAGGGCCCTTCGTCCAGCGTCGTCGGGCATAATTTTTCTGGAATCAAGGGTCCGTAGATCGGTTTACTGCCAATTGCGGGCCTCACCGCCCTGGAGCCCCACCCGGGTCATCGACCCAATAGCAGTCTTTTCTACTGTCTACGCCAGCCAACTAGCACCAGTCAGTCAGTCCAGTCCCCAGTCAGCCAGTCCTGCGGCTCTAGACTGACGAGCGTCTCGCCTCGCCCGAACTGCCTTTTTTTTTTCTTCCAAGCGAGAAGGAAGGATCTGATACTTTTAGTTCAAAGGCCCAAGTTAGTCGCCTCATACTAGGATTACCCCCCTTGGAGCGCAACGCCGCGCCACTAGTCACGGTAGTAGCCGTCCAATACTCACCATACCCACGCGTTGCTATGCAGTGTAGAATCACATAATACTGGCGAGCCTGTCGGATTTCAAGCTGGGGATGAAGATTGCTCCATTAATTCTCGATCTCTATGAACATATTGGAACTCCGTGGATGCGAGCCGTACTACTTAGGTACCCGTGCACACTGAATCGTGACGCCCTCGTCAGATGTTTGCCCTTTTCCTCCAAGATAACATACATGGATCATGCCTCGCACCAAGCGCCTGCCAACTGACATGGTGCGGTGAACCCAATTTTTTTTTTTGCCGTGACTCCTTTTGAATGGCAACGCTTGCTGAGCGCTGAGAAAACCACCTTTTCCTCGACTTTGTATCTTACCGAGAAGGTTACTCGTCCTCCTTGTCCTTGAGTCTGGTGGACATGGCTATATCGTTTTGGGCATCCTTGACCAGGAAGCTAGAAACACCGGGTCAGCATTTCTACTATTCAGTGACGAAACCCCCCATTGCAGGCAATGACTCACCGGTACCATACGATGGTCGGCACAATAGTACCGAGGTGCCAGAGACTATGTGCATCCAGCGCGCCCCACAGCGGTGGGAAGTCCAGCAGCTCCAGACTCATGACCATCATAAGCCACGCGACGATGCAGCCGGGCCAGATGGCCCAAACCCGATGTGTCTCCCTGTATTTCCTCCAGCTGAAGTACGTCCACAGCGAGTTCTGAGTAAGCCCAACGATGACGTTTGCCGCCATGTTGTACGTGTAATCCCACTTCCAGGCCTTGAGGTAGATGACATGGCTGGCGTAGAGGCTGCAGCACAGGATGGTCCAGAGCCGCAGCACGCTGCGCCGCCGCGGCGTCGGCCTGTCGAGGCGGAAGACTATGATGGGGGTGTAGTACATGCCGTACAGGACGCCGGCGCCGGCGGCAAAGTAGTCCAGCTGCTCCGTGGCCGCAAAGTCGCGGACGTGGAAGATGGCGCTGAAGATCCAGGTGGTGATGCCGAAGTAGGCAAACATGAAGTAGTACGGGCGCAGCGGGTAGTTGGCCGGGACCGATGCGCGCAACTTGGCCAGCCCGTTCTGATGCGCTACCATGTTGCCCAGGCTAAAGAGCACGCTGAAGGGCTCCTGCATGCCGAGGACCCGGATGAAGGGCCACTTGCCGTGAAACTGGGTGATGTGCTCATTGCGCGCGACTCGTCTCGAGGTGATGATGTGTTGGCATGTGTAGTCGCACTCTTGCGGGCACGTCCAGAAGAGGAGGCGACGGTGCAAAGCTGTAGAGGGAAGGGGTCGGGTGTTAGTCGAGAGGCTCGAGGATAGAGCGCGGGGAGAACAGAGAGTTGGCCTCGCTTACGGATGTGTGTCGGGTTGTTCTTCGGGTCGCAATTCTCCCTGGCGCAAAGCTGCAATGTGAGGATCAGTCAGGATTGCCCCTTTGCCTGCTACTCATCTGAAGGGCACGGCACCTACATCAACGCATTCTCGAAACTCGGGCAGTCGGTCGCCCAGAGAGGCCTCTGCGGCGCCCAGCAGCAGACAGCCCACGAGGAACGCCAACAGGAAGGACGATGCCCTCGTACGCAGGATCCCCATCATCGTGGCCGCATGGAATTGGGATGAAGCTGGCGAAAAGCGCAGGCAGAAGTCACGGCATGGAGGCACAGGTGGTGGAAATGCTGGTCACGCCGCATAACTCTGGAGCTCAGCTAGACACGCCGGCGTTTTGTGATTGGCCTAGGATCCACGTCATAAGCAATGTCGCAGTCTTGCAAGACCCCGAAGGCCCCCCTTGCACATTGCACAATTTCATATTACGATAGACTGGCAAACTGGCAGTCGGGAGGAGTAGCTATTATGGGGCGCCGGTTTTCTATTATTACGCTGACCTGTCCTGATCGAGTTTTTTTTTCCTTTCTGTTTGGGCTCCTGACTTCGCCCGAGGTAACGTAGCCCTGGATCTACTTTTATGCTCCGTCGCGACCGCTCTCGCCTCTTTGCGCGAGGTAGGTACACGCGACACCGCGCCGGTCCGAAATGGAACCCAGTTTAGTGGCCCCATGGGGTGCATTCAAACAATTCACCTTGCAAGCAAAGCCCCTATTCCTAACTGGGCCTACACATACACGGAGACGCTCGCTCCGTGACCTTGCATCCTGCGCGCCGCAATTGCTGAGCCTCATCGTTCGCATGGCAGACAGACGTCCGACCAAACCCACATAGAGGCTCTCCGCGTGCGGAGTACGTGCTACATTGGGCTTGCCCAGGTGTAGATCCTGTGTTTGATTGGTATATACAAGTAGTAACCAGCCGGACCATGATATAATTGTGTCTAAGGTATGATCGCCTATAAAGATCAAGTTGGTAGCTCTCCAGCCAAACTGCAATTCCGTTCTCTTCGTCCTCTTTCACGTCTCCAGACGCTGTAGTTCCATGACTGCGGGAAAGTTGTCCTTATAGCCATGATCAAGTTACTTTATGCCTCTGTAGCATTATCCGGCGTGCTAGCAGCCGCACAATACCCTACGGTGCTTTCGCCGGTCACTCGGGAGGGTTCAACTTTACTGGTCGACGGCAAACGGTGGAAGGCAGTTGGCCCCAACATCTACTGGCTCGGTCTTGACGAAAATGTGGTACCCCCGGATGGGGAACCTTACGATGCCGCAACCAAGTCTAGCTATCCCACCAAAGGCCGGATTACAGATGCTCTGGCAACCGTGCAAGCTTTGGGCGGGACTATGATCCGCTCCCATACTCTCGGCACCAACCTGGGCAATCCATTGACCGTGATGCCAGAATTGGGCGTCATCAACGAGGCAGCCTTTGAAGCTATTGACTGGGCTGTCTATCAAGCGGGTCTCTACGGGATTAGATACATGGTCCCGCTCACGGATAACTGGGACTATTACCACGGCGGAAAATACAACTTCCTCCGCTGGTTCGGATATAATCTCACACAGGCCAATGACAGCCAAAATCCGGAGATGCAGCAGTTCTACACGAACCAGACCATAGTTGCCGCGTTCAAGAACTACATCGAGAAACTGGTGACGCATAGAAACCAGTACAACAACCTGACCTATGCCGAGGACCCAACCATCTTTGCTTTTGAGACTGGCAACGAACTCCAGGGCCCCCGCAACCGCGACATGGACTGCCCAGCTGACTGGGTGCGTGACATCACTAGCTTCATCAAGAACCTTGCTCCCAACAAACTCATTGTCGATGGCACGTACGGCGTGAACCGGACACACTTCGACATTCAAGACATCGACATCTTTTCGAACCACTACTATCCCGTGAACACCACCAAGCTGCAGCTTGATCTCGAAACTGTGGAGGGTGCCGACAGGGCCTACTTCGCCGGCGAGTACAGCTGGGTCGGCCCTGACGATTCAAGTGGTCCTATGAACCTCGTGTCTTTCTTTGATATCATCCAGAACAGCTCAGTGGCTGCAGGCGACGCATTCTGGAGTCTCTTTGGGCGTAACCTGCCGGACTGCAATGTAAGTGACCGCATTACTACCGTGTCTTGACACGAAGGACAGTTCTAATTATCTTGGCTAGACATTCGTGGATCATTCAGATGGCTTCACGCTGCAATACAATAACCCAACCAATTCTGAGTACACGAACAGCCGCATCCAGCTGATAAGGAAGCATTTTGTTGCGATGAGCCAGGGGAAGGAGATTCCAGCCAATGAAACTCTCCCAGCCGTCCCGTGCCCAGCACCAGCACTCTCCTAGTCAGCTATGAGTGCGTATAAACTATGGTACAGTTCATATATCCTGTTCACGAGTTCTGGTATCGAATGTAATTTTTGGGTCTGTTGATCGACTCTAGTCTCTACCATTGCCTTCTAGTTTACAGTAAGTACATTACAACTCGAGTAGGCAAAAAAGATTTCTTCATCGATTCACTCTCCCACGACCCATTTCTCCGCCCACACTGTTCCATCTCCATATTCTGGATCCTCAGCCCAAAGCTTCAAGCATCCCGATCCCTCGTCTACCTTCCATGTGGACGGATAGCCGGCCGCGCGCCGTGAGGCTGGTCTCCCTTCTTCGTCGGCCTCATCAAGCATACACTCATAAGTTTTTTGAAATGCTTCCATCACTTCGAAGTTGGCGCTTGTAACAGTTCCGAACACGCCCAGGACAAGAAACTCGTGTTCTTCGCTGAAGATTCCCTGCCCATGCTCCCGGCTCCTGAGAACGAGGAAAACGTGGCGAGCCGCAGAGGCAGCGGTCAAGGCTGGGTCGATGGTCTGCCCGGTCTTGATGAGGCAGTCGTCTAGTCTTTGAAGCAGGGCGCTGGGAACAATGTCTTTCAACGTCTCATGATGTTTTATATACGTTTCGTAAACTCCAGGAGCTGGGCAGTTCTCTGATGAAGGAGCATCTGCTTCAAAGCGGTGTCGTTTGAGATCTGGCGAATCAGTCTCACTGTGTTCTTCGTGCTTTCGAGTGCTGGGAATTGATACGGTTTCTGTGTACGACGCCATGGCGATCTCTGTGCTGATGGAAGAGGAAGAGAATTCTTGTCATGAGAGATCGGTTTAGGATACGTCATGCCAGAGGCAGGAGTATATGAGATAAGAACAGCCTCTGCCGATCTTTGCCCAAAAAGGTAATATATCAATATTCACGCGATCTCGCGACGGCGATCAGGACTTGACGTCAGAGCTCGGGATCCATGTCTTACTTATTCAATACTACTACCAGCTGTGCTTACCAGGATGCGTATTTGGGCGACGAAGGCAATGAAGAACCCTATCGAAACGGCATTCTTACCATGTCATTACGAAAACCCGGGAAGCATCGGCTTTAATGATAGTGTACGCGCTTGCATCTTCTCAGACTGGGACTAGATAGTTCGGTACCCTACAATTGGTCCATCAAGGTTCAAATGTAGGACTTGTCTCGCCTCTCGATCGATCTATCTCGGGCTTGTCCGAGCTCATGACTATGCCGTATTGCAAAAGCGGCCACCCGCCATCGCCGTCACGCTACAGACGCACCAGTGCCTTGATCTGGGGCGCCGACCAAAGCTGGACTGTCTGGTGGACGTTGACCACTGAAAATATAGGTTCCTAAGAGAGTGAGTGCATTGCAAGTGAACTCTTTTGTCGTCTTGAGAAAAAGTATGGATTTCTCTTTTCTTCTATAATTTCCCAAATTACTTTCGATGGTTGAATGGCACCTGTCATGTTTGATATTTTCCTCTCCTAGTACAGACTTTGATGCAACACTGGTGCCATAGTATGACTGTCATCAGTTGCAACCATAGATGGAAGGGTCAAACATGGAGACTGGATTTAGCCTTTGTCCTAAACATGAACAGAGTTTAGTTGCCATATCACGGTATCACAACGCTGGTACCAAGTTTACGCGGTGTGCTTCATATCTGGGTCATATGTAAATGCTCTGGGATTGAGTACTCTGTAACTTGCAGCCATAGGTTAGGCTCTCGCCAGAAATTATCGTTGCTACGGAACGCCTGATGCTTCCTGCCATAACGTGAGCCCAATGAAGCTCACAGCTCAATCCTCAATAGATCGTCTTTCCACCCAGGCATCCTTGACTGATTCTCTGAATAAAGAAGTTCTCTGCGTCACTCGCAAGTGTAAGAGTCCGCCTTCGTCAATGAACCAAGTGTCGTCACCTTCCAAGCCGGATCCAGCCTTAATCTCATCGTTGTGCTCTGTGGCCCACTCCTTCGTAGTTCTTGGCAGTCCCCTACAGAAAGGTTCTTTGATCGCCTCGCGGATAATTTCCACTGCCTTCAAGTTCGCACTGAGAATCGTAGAGTAGATGCCCACCACATTCTTTGAGCTCGGTACTTTCTTCAGGCCCTGGCAACCTTCAACGGACCCATCTTCTTGGAAAACGAGAAAGACAGGCTGGTTCTCCTGCATCTCCTCAGCTTGCACCTTCCTTGCGTCTAGGGCAACAATCATCGAGAGCGGGAGCATGAAATCTTCACCCTTTTGTACGCAGCTGAGCACGTACTCCGCGTACGACTTGGGTTTGGTCTCGATGTTGGGCATGAGCTCATCAGAATCCCTCTGACGGGGGTCGCTGTCGGCCATGGTGTTCGTAAAAGTTCAGGCCGTGGAGGTATTCTGGAAGTGGTCTCAAGTAGTGGTGCTGGGAGAGAGTGTCTATCGTCAGGCCACAAATGAGGCGAGTGTTAAAATGTGAAAGGCGGATTGGGTCAGCTACCTGCTCACCTGGGTCGGGTTTGGCGAAACAAAAGCGTTCTGCAATTGACCTCGATATTTACGGCAAGCAATAGATCAAGCGCACTAGTGACATTACTTCGGTCGAATGAAGACCCAAGAACAATGTGATGTCAACAATCCTTATGGGGCCTGGCGAAAATCCAGTGGTAGCAGCACGACGTGATTCCATGTCGTGCAGCTGACCCGGAAGCTACAAGCAAACGAGAACTACCCCATCTGCATTATCAAGGTGGGATATTCCTCTAGACGTAGCATCAAGTTGGGGGCGCCCAGAGCATATTTCACCCTCTGCCAGGAGTTGGGGTAGAGTTTTTTTTTACAGAACCATGGCCGTGCTGGGCTACGGCACATACTCGCAAGTAATGCTTAAACAAATCTAGTGGTTACTACCTCAAGACCTCGGTACAAGATGCCTTTGGCCAAGTCATCTGCATCGAGAGATGGTGCCCATCACGTCCGTGTCCAAACATGGCGTGAACCAATGCTACGAGAACATAATACATGAACGAGCCAGCAACCTAATCTTCCAAGACCTGCCTTACGATCCGAAAAAACTTGTAGCCCATAATTCCGAGCAGCGAGCGCTGTCGACGGACCAACAGTCGTCGTCTGTACCTCCGCTTACAGATTGGGGGATTTGTACATCATTTGACGATTCTCCTGTCAACCATCGGGCACAAAAATCATTCCCGCACAGGAGATGGTTTCCAGATGTGTTGCCCGGGAGTTTCGTCATCGCAACATTGACGGTGTGAGAGTCTCGAAGACACCCAGACCTTGAGCTACGGTGTCTTCCACGAGTTCACCACGATCATCTCACTCGCCATTAGGGTTACACCAAACATAGTAGATGACCATCGAGTTCACCATCGGCATGAGCACGTTCAACGGCTTGGTAGATCCAGGGTGCCCTGTCTTCAAACATGAAGTCTCGCACGGGCTAGTGCCTGATCGTCCGCTCACTTGAGCGCTACCGTGGCCGGGGCCATGGCCCTCGTGATTGTGTGGAGAGAAATATGGCATGAAGAAGAGTGTAGCAGTATGTGAATGTAGCTCTGAAACGGCGAGTGACGTTGGTAGATGAGGGCGTCGGTAATACAGCATGGGAATTCCTAGGCGAGTTGTCTCTTATCACAAACATGGGAGGCACAAAAGAAAGAAGACACCGCACTGGAGATATGGTTTATTCATCTAAATAGAACGATGACCCTTGTTGCGCGAGGATGTACACCCCTGGGCATTGAACCGATGTCAAGCCTCTGTTACCTACCGTGCCCTGATCACGTTCAACATCGCTGTATAGATACCCTACTGGAACAAGTTAGCACAATGTTCCACATGACAAGTCCATGAGAAAAAGTGATCCAGTCTCTTGAATATCAGAAACCAAAGTTATAAGCACGACCAGATCCCCACCTCACACGCCGGCCGCCGCCGCCAGCCACCGCGACGAGAGAGCCAGGCAGCATATGACGATATTGCACAAGCCTCCGGCGCGGGGCCAGACGGCGGAAGCAAACGGCGGCTCGGCCAAAGGGTTTTCGAGGCCCGGGGATGGTCACTCATACGGCTCTTCCTATGTGAAAGATGGTTTGAGAGTGACGACGCGTTACGCGTGTCGAATGGTCATCATGAAGAGAGGGAGACGGGGAGAACGAGCGCTTTCGTTCGACGGGGTCGGTAACAGCGGGGAGAGAACTCACCATACGTGGCTATTGCTGGCTGTTTTCGGGCCGAGGCCTTTCCATTGCGCATAGTCAAGCGGGTGACCGATCACAAGAGAAAGCAATGTGCCAGGCGAAACGTGATGAAAGAAAAACAGAGCTTGTGGGTGTTTAGTGGTACTGCTTGAACTGGGAGTTGACTCGCAGGAAATTTTCGAAGTAGTGGGGATTGCCTAAGCCTGGTCCATGGCTTATTTGCCAGCTGGTGATGGGCGAGCAGCTGGCGGCAGCCCCCGGGCTCCACAGCCATCAGAGACGACCTACGGAAACGCAACTGGCAACCCGGCAAGATGCAAGCATACAATTACCATTGCACAATTCATCTACAGACACATTCTCACATTGCACTGAACAGTTCCTTTGCTTTGGTCATATCTCGCCATTTATCATTGAAGAGAGATGTTCTCAAATGTGAGGACTAAAAATTTGATGAAGAATCCCCCTTTCCAAGTCTCCACTTCATTTTCGTTGCTCATCTGAAAACGCATGGGAACAGACACAAGCAGCCTTCGTTCACAGAAAAGACAGAGCCGGAAAGCCATCTCAAGCTAAAGCACCCAACTTAGTCCTCCTTCAAAATTGTACATGATTGACCACAGCTCTGTTGTGGCCCGTTTTGCCGTTCAAGGCCCGCTCGTCAACGGTTAATGCAGTCTGAATTGCTTCTGTCATTTGTCTTATCGTCTCATCGTAAAGTAGATTATTCCGCGCCTTAATCAGCGGGCGTGCACTGCTCTGGTATTCTCATCTGGGAGTAACAGCTCCTCTATCACTGTTGGTGGCTGTAGTTGTTGAACTCGGCTCCAGTCCAGTCCATAACCTGGCTGTAGTCGATGTTGAAATCCTGTGACGACGGCTGAGTGAAGCCGCCAGCCGCACTGGGTGGGCTGAGGAACAGGCTGTTGTCGAACTCGGCCGCTTTGCTTGTCGGAGGAAACAAGAGGAAGTCATTTCCGAGCTGGTCGTTGTGAGCAAACTCGTCAAATCCCTCATCCACCATCGAAGCCGGTGTGTACAACATTGTGTTGCCATGACCGCCGGGGGAGATGTGTGGAGCTGACTGGGCCATAGGTGCAGGACACATGTCAGCGCTGAAGTTGGTAAAAACCTCCGGCACACTCTTGTTGTAGACCGAGTGGGTAGGCGTGGGCAACCGTGCATGGGCGCCATAGATGTCATCGAACTGGTTACCAATGTCGGGACTCATTTCACTGTAAGTGCTGTACTGTCCAGCATCGGTGGAGGGTGTGGCATTGTCGATTGGAGAGAAGTCCAACTGGATGTCATCATCGAAGGGGATATTGTCGAACAGAGACTCGTTGAACTCGGCAGTGGTCGGGTAGGTGGGGAACATGTTCAAGTTGTCCGAGTAGTTCATCAACTCCTCAGGAGGTGTCATGACCGAGTGGCTGTTGTCGCTGCTTGGTGTCGGCATGCTGGGGATCATTGGTGTAGGGTTGGTCGAGCTTCCGGCCTGGCTCTTGGCCTTGCCGCCTTTGCCGTTTGTCTTGGTGCGCACATAGGTCCAGCCGTGAGCCTTCTCCATGTGCTGCTTGCAGTTTGACTCGCGCTTGGACTTGTATGGGCAAGGCTTGAACAGACACTCATACATGGCCGGGGTAGTGGTGTGCTTGTCGTTGACGTGACGATCCATCTCCTTCTCAGTTGGCCAACCATACTCGTGGTATTTGCAGGTAGGCAGGGGGCACTTCCAAGGCCTAGAGTGAGTCTTCTCGTGCTTCGTCAGATCGCAGGGACGCTTGAACTCCTTGTTGCAGCCGGGTTCCTTGCATTTCTTAGGAGCAAGCTCAGCAGGTGAAGCGTTCTTCTTCCGGCGTGCCATGGATCGCATGATCTCTTCTTCATCCTCAAGCTGTTCACTCATAGAGCGCTTGAACCGGATGGGAGCCTTGGAATCCTCGTCGAAATCCTCGACCGGCTGGCCAGTGGCAATGGAGATGGCGGTGCCGTTCTTCTTGACACGGACCAGCTCAGCAGGTCGGCCGGTAGAAGCAAGGCCACCCATCAGCTTCACCTCATCGGTGCTGGAGGAAGAATTAGCATGGGCCATTAGATGGATCGCGAGTGGGTGTGTGACATACGGATCGACGTCCATATCGTCGAGCTCTTCACCAGCTTGCTGCCTCTCGCGGGAGGTTTGCATTTGTTGAGCGTGTTGGTGAATCTGTTCGATGAGGTCAATGAAATAGCCGTTGTTGTATGGCCGATCGTGAGGTCGAGTTTGTTCCCGGTCGCTCAGGTATTCGACGGTGGCTTGGATGCAGCGGATCGATGTCAGGCAGAAATCGAGGTACAATTCGGTGGTTTTGGCCCTCTCCTTCAAGCACAACTCCCGATAAGTAACTCCCCAAACGCCAGAATCTTTCAGAAGTTGACTCACCGGTGCCATAAAGATTAGCGTCTTTTCCAGGTCTCTGAGACAAATGATCTGGTTCTCCTTGATTCTCCTGGGGCAGTCCAGGATGATGGGCCGGAATTCTTTCAGCGACGGTTTGGCCAACAACGGCTTCAGCGTGTGTTCATTAATGCGGCTGAAAGCCCGGTCACTGAGAGGCAAAAGGTCCTCTGTCTTGATGGTGCTGGCAGATCGAGTGATGGCAGCAGCGTGGCCTGACGACTTGGACTGCTTCGCCGACCTGTGTGTCGAACCAATCGAGGACCCCAATCCACTGTCTGATTCGTGGTGCCTCGATGAACGACGAGGACGAGGGCGCAGGACGCGCCTCTCGGTGTCCATATCCATGGTTGATGGTTCCTCGGCCAGTTTATCGTCGACAACCATGTGGTCCAGGAAGCCCTGTGGGACAGGCAAGCTGTTGTCACGGAAAGACCGACGGGACGAGGTCTCGGACTTGGTGCCGGTCAGGATGTTATCGACGGTGCCAATGGCTAAGGCAACACGACGCCGATTGGCATCAATAACATCATCCAGGTTTGTCTGGGACCGACGAGGTAGCGACGGAACCTTGAAGGCAGGTGGACTGGACGGAGAAGTGGGAGAATGAAAGGTAGCTCCCTTCCTGAGGGTGAGGTTCGTCTTAAGGCTCAGACCATCTTTGGCATCAGAGCCGGAACGAGTCACCGGGGTTCTTCTGGGGTTAGAGAAGGACATGTTGTCTCCTCGGTGAAGAAGTAGGGTGGGGTGTAGACAAGTTTATGAATGGTAGCGATGGGAAGATACTGTGTCCAAGGACCGTATGGTTAGCACCGTTATGCTCCAAGGGTCTTAGCCAGGTTATGAGTCACAAGTCCTGCCACACACCGAAGCCAAAGATGATGGCCTCAGGTCTCCAGAATGATATCACGAATGCCAAACTGGCATTGGTCAATCTGTCGGGATAGCGGGGACAAGAGGGCAGAGCAGCTTAGGACAAAAGACAGGAATATGTCCTTACGTTCTGAGACAAACCAACGGGCAAGCAGAATCGGGTTCGCCAATCTTTGAGGTGACTCGGCTGCCGCGTTGCTGTCACGGATGATTGCAGTGCGCAGTGTCGAAGGCGGATGCGGCCGAGTTCGCGGTCCCCGATAGCACACAAAGAGGGCGCGAAGGCTGGAGTGCACGGCGAACAGGGACTGTGCAGATATATGAGGTGCCAGACGATGATCCAATGTCGTGCTGGTTGGATCAAGGGATGAATGGGTGGAAAGCGATGATGGAGGAGATATAGACTGATGAGAAGACAAACGGACGAGGTGGATCGCCGGGTTAAGTGGGCGCCTACCGCTGAAGTGCCGCAGAAATGTCGGCCTGAGACGATAAACAACTCAGGTCAAGGTTCATCGATTGTGGACGGGAAGGCAAAAGTTCCAACTGACTGGGCCCGAGGAGTAAGAGACCTGGGAGAGAACGAGGTGCCTACGAGATGGGATGTCGTCCTCTCAAGAAGCAGTCATCAATCGAATGCTGTTGCCTAGAGCCAGGACTGCGCCTCTTTTAGACGGCACCAAGTGCCAATGATAGCGTCCAGATAGAGTGCGGTACTGGGGATGTACTGGCGATAGGGTGGAGCCGACGGGGTGGGCTGTGAGTCTGTGACGAGAAGCGGCGGACTATGCACGGAGTTACAGTGGAAACCCGGACACACGATCCGCCTACCGCAGTGACACTGTCGAAACCCGCCCGATTTTCCGACGAGCAGGAGAAGGAGGACTGGAGACTCGTACGGGAAAACAAAGGGAAGAGCGAAACTCTACTGCGCGGTAGCGAGCTGGTGGAAGGCCGATGGGAATTGGAGTTCTGGTGTGGATGGGGAGCGTGGGAGGGGATCGGAGTTCATCTCAGTTGGTTTGTGTTGGTGTCCCATTAGTTACTGTGTAAAGCTGCGCCGCTTCCTTTGAGCACAGAGGTTGAGAGGCAAGAAACACCGAGGACCCAAAGTTGTCTGATTGCTTTGCAGCTGCCAACTGCAGAGCCGAGACCCGACCCACGCCGCGCTTGACAGGCGATGGGCGATGGGCGATGGGCGATGGGCGATGGGCGATGGGCGACGGGCTCCAAACCACCTGCGCAGCGCTGGTCTTCGCCTTGCAGGATTGGGGCACTATCTCGAGTACTTCTGCGATACCTCGCGCTCTCCTAGCATGGCGCGTTCCCCATTCCTGGAATCGCATCATTATGGGACTGAGGCACCAGGATTCAATGGACCCCTGTTGACTTGTGGACGAGCTGAACTTGGCGACTTTTTAGACGCCGTTTTCTTGCTGTCCATACAGCAGATGAGCACCACGTTCAACGGCCGGCGCGCTCCATGATGATATGCCCACCTCTGTTCTGCTCGTCGTCGCATCTGCGAAACATGCACGGCGCGCGCATCGATACCAAACGGTCGCGCGCGCAGAAACGCGTGGAAGAACATCGCAAGGGTTCCGTGATCACTTGAGCCATGTAAGATCGGCGTGGCGTTTGGCCGACCGCCAAGCTTTGCCCACAGGGCTCGTCAATTAATCAGCATCCATTGGAGTGGGCGGCCGAGCTCTCCGTCCGCGAACCTTCGTCGTCGCACGCACGGGGAATACCGCTAACGGGCCGGACATGGTCCTACACTAACTTACAGTGTGTGTCCTATCCCATAGGACATTGCTGTCCTGCATCTCCCGACGGCCACCGGAGAGTTTCAGGTCGAGGTGGGCAAGCACTCTGCATCTCGTGCTGCGCATCAATGAGATGCCAGCAAACAAACAGGTCCTTCTTGTACAGGAATGGCCCAGTTCATCAGCCTCAATCCAAACAAGTACAGCCTGCATTGTGCAGCACAAAGCCCCAGCCATATTGTACCATAGTAGTGCAATCCGAGCTGAGCCATCCAACACCTGATAATAAGGTCTCCAGTTCTGCCAATAGCGGCGGCGTGCTTGCTTGGTGGGTCTCGCAATTGGTCCAAAAGTCCCTTGCAGCAATTCATACCTGGAGGGCCCTTTGCTTGGATCGAGGGTGAATCTACTCCGTACATACAGTAGCACCACATTATCATATCATATCTTTTAGTGATGTGACGTCGCTGTCGATTCAAGAGGCCTCACGACGATGCAGATGTTCTCGACTGCCGAGATGCCTGCAGCGTGGGTTTCAGACCTTCTTGTCCATTGGCATCCTCGCTGTCAGCAATTGGCACGTCTGGGCTTGGGCTTTATTGGCCAGAACAAAAGGATGACCCTGACTGTCAGTCGATCCAAGCTGCAGGGCAAGCAGGGGGCGAACAACCTGACCACAGTCAAGTGCTCCAAACGGAATTCGCAGTAACTTACTGTTGCTGCTGTCAAGTTTTGGGCCACCATGATCATTACTTGTGGAAACACGCCAGAACCATCTTAAGCATTTTCCACTTGCATCGACCGCGCCGGCGCCACGAGCTCTCCCCACAATCAAGGCTAAATAGAGTGTGTGGGCCTTGAGGCTGCCCCCCCCCCTCCCCCTGTTGCCCAATCCACATCAACGAATAGGCTGCCAGTCCAGGACTCCCCTACCACCGGTTTGACTCACTCAGGCGAAGGGACTGGACGGCCAAATGTGGCCGGAGTTTGAGGAGTTCTGGTCATGCCCGTTCGAATGCCATGCCAATTGGCCATCTGTGCTCAACTCATCCCTCATTATCCCAGCTCTCCCCAGGTGGCCTTACAGTGCAGTGTACAAGTAACGTGGTTCATTGGAAGGATTCATGATATTCTGGTGCCTGAACTCATTAGGGAAAGACACGTATGCATGTCTCTAAGGGCCGCGTCAAATGGCGCACACCCTCTTGAGGGAACCCCACGCCAATTGCTACAAGGTCAGATCTGAAGGCCAGCCCTATGATCAGTTCAAGCTCTTTGGCCATTGGCGATGGCTTTTTGGCCAATCGGCTGTTAGAAAATCCAGGAGCCTTCGGTAGCTCCACGGCTGCTTCGAGTCGTTCACGATCGGTCCTTGAGATCCTTGACATTTCTCGGACTTCTGGCCTCAATTGACAATTCGGCTGCCTGAGACGCGCAATGCAGCTGTTTTAGCATCAGTTTCGACCCCATCCAGTCGACCCTTGCCTATCCACACATGAAGCTTACCTCATAACTCTATATCGTGTTGTTCCTGAATACTAGCTTAGTGCCCTACGGTGAAAAAGAGTCGCCGGTCATATTAGCTAGGCCAGGTTCACAAACCGAGCTCGGCTACGATATAATGCTGCCTGTGTCAAGTTCTCCCGTGCCAATCTACTAGTTTCTATTCCAGTCTCTATGTGCGTGTTTCGATCTACGAACCCCATTACCATTTCGCTACGTCATCTGCGGCCCACTGCCCTTTGGCAGTAGCCTAAATCACGTTGTCTCCTTGTGACAGCTTCCACCTTGGACTGCCAGCAGCAGTCTTCGTATCGTACATTGTAGGAACCAAGCCGTTTGGCAGAAGAGGTTGCATTCCTCCCGCGCCAATATGCTGTTCCAGTGTGTTCCGCGGCCATCCAGTGCACGGTGGTTGCGTTCTGTGCAGTTGAGACAAGGGCAGCCTTTGACTTACCGTGACTCAACCTGAGATTTGCAGTTGGACTCTATCTAGCCATGGGCCAGGACTGATACTGGTAGGTCTCATGGAGCGGCGAGACGGCTCGAGGCGAGACTGCGTGGTTCCTCCACCCTGGGGAGTCACCATCGGCGCTACCACACTCAGAAATGCCATTACTGTCCCGACGCACCGGCTGGACGACCTGGGCAATCTGGGCCATCTGGGGGAAGACGGGTTGGTGGTGCACTATTTGCGGCCTGTGGACGTTAGTCGCCTGCTGGACCTTGATAGGAGCTGGCTTGTGGGCCCGAGTAGACTTGACACGCTGGACCTCAGCGCTCATGGGCTCGGGAATCGACACGTATCCCATCTGGGGCTTCGTGACGTTGGTGTGCTTCACCGGCATGGCTGGCAAGTTCCTGACGGGGCGGGCCTGGCCTCCGGTCTGGGCGACCTGGGTTTGAGTACGCTGTGCTGGCCAGTTGTTGCCGTTGTTCTGTCGCTGCTGATGATAGGTGGTAGGCTGTTGTGGACGGCGGCTAGAATTGTGAGAGCGGAACTCGCTTCCAGGCATGTTAGTCAGTGCTTGTCCTAAGGACGGCTCAATAAAGGAGTCTCTGCTTTCCGTTGCACGACCCGCCCAGCCGTAGTGGTTAGCAGCGTGGGTCGCCTTTGCGCGAGCTTCCCTCTTCTCCCTTTCTCCTTTTGCTCTGCGTCTCAATTCTTCGCACTGTTTGCATGTCTTCTGGCTGTAGTGGCTTTGAGCGACAATCCCGTTACAACTACCTCCACCGAAGCAAGAGTAGAAGCATGACTCCTCGGACTGCCGCCTATGTTCGCAAGCCTCCACCTTTTTGACCGTGTGCCGGCAATGGGGAAAGTAATAAGTGCGTTCTAGGTATGTGTACGTTAGCTCATCTATGGCTCAGATATAAATGGCAATCAATGCAACTTACCAATACACATTATCCTGGGTGCTGATATGTCCTGCTGTAAATTTTGTGGGTTGTGTTTTTAGTTGTACGGAGCACTTTCAAAATCCCAATGTATCCTAAAGTAAATGCAATATGCCGAAGATGAGGGTTACTGTTCCAGACAGTATTGAAGTAGAAACAACTCTGCACAGCAGCTTTGACGAAGGTGTAGATGAGTAAACGAATGTGTTGTTCTGATTCAGGGGTTCTGATCTTGACTTCCACAAGTCACTGTCAGTGACTATTAATCTACACGAGACATCTTTGTTTCTCACATCAAAGGATGTGGCTATGCCTGTCATCGCTCTTTGTTCACAGGTAATTAACCTTTAAGACTGTGATGTGATAAGTCGAACAAGAGAGCGCCTGATAAAGAACTTCTTGTGGCTGTTGGAGACACAGATGCCACAATGACATTATAGACGTATCTAGGTTTTCGATCGATAACTCAAAGTTTCAGATAATTGTAGTGCGAGCATTTTGTCCCAAGTGATATCACATGAAACCCCGAGAGGGTCTGTATGCCCGTCGATGGGGATATTAATTCGTGGCGTGTAGGCTGTTGGATGGCAGCAAATAAGACCCGTCACGCTCAGACGTATGATATTCTGACAGCACGAGTTTGAAAAGGGGAAAATGACAACATGCAGAAACCTTTCATAGGTAATATTGTGTGCATGATACTGGACGCCATTAACACCATATTTCCCTCCAAAGAACGCACAGGGCAAAGAAGCGAGGTCAGCACAAGCGTGAGTAGGCGCCTAATATCGGCTACTCGACTGTTTCGATTTCATCTAGCTGAATCATGCGGAGCCTGTGACACATGGGACATAATATACTCCGAGACAAAGCCAGACTAATCTCTTTGCAGACGCTCGAGAGTGCTGGAACAAACATATAGTACCTTATATCATGCTTTGACCACAACTCAAAGAAATTAACAACGGGGCTGCTCATAGAAAACAAGCGGCTGTTAGGTTCTCCGCGACCATATCTACCCAGACATTGTTGCCAACCTGCCTACTGCAATGTGCGGAAACGCGAGCACCTTTGCACCAAGAAGTACTGACCTCCCGCTATCATGCTTAACATAGCCACAAACCTTGCCAACGGCGTCGCTGAGGTTCTCAGCAATGATCTGTTCCCTCTTGCTGCATTTACGGCCGCTGTTGCTATTGCCAACGAATATGAGGAGGAGCCCCAAATGCTCCCCAGAACCGGAGCCCGCGCTCAGTTTAGCCTGCCACCCAGAAGTAATTGTGGCAGAGCATCAAGACATGTATTCAGAATGCGAGAGCTGCAGGTACGAGAGCTGCAGATACGAGAAATGTTGAAAGCTCCCGAGACCTCAGAGATCGCAGAGCCCAGCCATGATGGTGAGGATGAAGATGATGGAAAATCCCAATCGGACGACAGCGATCGACCTGCTTCGTCTCAGTAAGAGCTAGCGTTAACGTCTGTAGAAATTCAAGCTCATCACCTTAATCTAGGCCAAGCTCAAGCTCATCGGGCTCAGACGAACCATCTGTTGACTTCGATCCAGAGTCTCCAAGAGAGCCATCACCAATACCTGGGTTTTATGACGACGAAGAAGAAATAGAAGACCTGGAGAAGCAATTATTCGGTCAAGAACACGGTCAACTCAACTCGACAGATCAGCCTTCAGACACAGAAGAGGAGATAGAAAAGTGGATTGAATCACAGGGAGAAATCGAAATCAATGACACATGCGAGAATGAGAACAATCCAAATGATGTAGAAGCAAGTTCGACTTGGAGCAACTCCACATCGTCAGACGAGAGTGATCTTTCAGCACATTCCAACCAAGATGATAAAGTGGACGCCTTTTCAACAGAGGGTCTGGAGCACCTTCGCAATATCAGGGTTTATCTGGGGCTTGAGCCCGACGAGACCCCACTTGCAGTCTTGTATAAGCTGGCGCGCTTCCGAGACCAGCTCTGGGAAGATCGGGGCGACAAAACGAAAGACGGGATCAGAAGTTCTTACTTCGGCGAAGAATACGAACCTCTACCGTTCAGCCGGCAGCATGAGATCATGCACGAGAGCTTCCTCGCTCAAGTGAATATCATTGACTGGGTCGGTGTTCTTTCGAATCACGCCCAAACTATCTCAGAGCAGGAGTTTGACATCATCGAGGATTTCCTCGCTATCATGTACGGTCAGCGGGAATGGACAGGCTCTGAATATCCGGAGAGAGAAGGCAGATCACGCCAAGAGATCGCTCAATGGCGAGAAAGATATTATCTTCACGGGGAGCGCGATCGATCGAAATTGAGATTCCCTGTAAGAAAATCGTTTGATGGCAAACCAGCGGAGTTACCTCCGGAAGCAGACTGGAACGACTTCACACAAATGGTGATGAGATTGCCCGACGAAGAACGCCACAATATGCGTGAGTAGATCCTAAAGCACCTATTCTATTACTGCTAGTTTCCTCTAATAAGCATCATCTCATTTCGGCGGAAAGTGACCCCTGGGAAATGGTGCCCTAAGAGTTTCTTAGGTTGGGGAAATGCTGCAATCATGATCTCGCGGAGTTGCTGATTTTTCATCCCAGTGTCTACGAAGGACGAAGCCATCAGGAAATCGGAGGTGAATATGAAACTCCAGCATGCCCTCGCTACCGGGCACTTCCTGGCCATCCAAGACGACATCCGCAAGGGTGTCGCGCTACTTCAGGCTCTGAACAGTCAAGTCAACGACAGTTTCTTCATTCTGGGGAAATCTATCGATT
Source organism: Neoarthrinium moseri (assembly GCF_022829205.1). NCBI lineage: Eukaryota > Fungi > Ascomycota > Sordariomycetes > Amphisphaeriales > Apiosporaceae > Neoarthrinium > Neoarthrinium moseri. The sequence goes on along the minus strand of NW_026055168.1, from coordinate 102,705 downwards.
TTGTCATGCAGGAGCATGCGGATCTGATCCTGCCACAGACATTCCCTGACCGAGTCATCGAAATATCTGCCTAAACAGTAGCTACTACCCACATTACTTTTGGCCATCTTACTTTTTCGTGACCTTCACAGAAATTGAAGTGGAGACATGACTCGACTTCTTTTCGTACGGATACTTTAGGTATTATACAGTCACGACTGCACAGCTCAAGTACATGCTGGTACTATTTCACTGTAACCTCTCCCAAATTCGCTTGAGACAGGCTGAGCTTGTGAAACGAGAGAAGAATACCGTAGCAATAAAATTAAGAAAACAACTAAACCATATTAGCTCGTTTCCCGCAGACCCTTGCGATACTCGATGCACTGTTTTTTACGACCGTTATGCAGTTGGTAGTTCACAGTGGGCTTGGCCAACCAGGCTCAAGTGTGGGCACGTAATCCTTGTCTGGATGCAGCTTCGCCCAAGAATTATTCTGTTGGTCCTCGATTTTAATGATCATATCATATCTTGACTCGTGGGCTTGGTAATTATGACTTTTCATGTTTGCGGTGAAGTGTGATTATGCGCTGGGCCCGACACTCTGTGTCAGTCTTAGAAGGTGTCTACATGCTAAGGAGGCACCTTTCAGAAATTCCTCATGTACCATCTTGTATTATATCGTCCCAAAAGTTCTATGTAATTTGGTTTCGCGGTAAATAGCTTTTAAGTCGCACACAATGGCAGAGGAGAAGCCTGCAATCATTATCATCACAGGGGCGTGGCACCTCCCCGAGTCATGGGATTATGTCAAGACCAGGCTGGAAAGGCGGGATATGAGGTCCACGTTCCGGGAATGTTGACTGTCCGCGGCCCGGATTCGGTGACGCACACTTGGCGTGTGGAAATGGGAGTCGTTCACGACACGGCCATACCTATCGTTGACCGTGGCGGGCGCGTTGTTCTTGTCGGTCACTCGTATGGTGGCTGCGTAGCAACCATATCAACTCAATGCCAGACAGTCAAAGAGCGTACGGAACGAGGGCTGCCTGGTGGATTGGTTGCAGTAGTATATGTTTCTGCGTTCCCCATCTCAAAAAAGGGGAACTCAGCCATGTCGACTGCCGGAGTATACGGTTCTTGGGTCATGGCTGCGGAGCTTTTTAAGGGAGTAAGTCACTCTGCTGTTAGGTGTAGTAAACACGAAACAAAGCAAAGATTGCTGACATGAGTTTCTCCGAAGCAATGCTATTCCATCAATGTAAGACCGGAGATGCAATTATCCTACAACGATCTTCCGCCAGACGAGGCAAAATTCTGGGCCGAGAGGCTCTGTTACCACTCTCAGCGATCGTTGGAAGAGCTATTGCCCTTCTGCGCCAATGATATCTCCATTCTGATGATTTATCTGCTTTGCGAAGCTGAAATTAACGTGCCGATCCAGGCTCAGGACTGTATGGTCTCACAAATCCCTAAAATGAAAACAGAGCGCTGCATGGCAGGACACAGTCCTTTTCTGAGCCAGCCTGATCGCACAGTGGAGGTCGTTATAAAAGCCTCTCGGCAAGTACGTTAGACACGTAGCGAGTGCAGTCCACGAATACTGGGAACCTAGAAGCTGTCTCCTTGGAATATGAACACAAGAAATGGTAAATCGCAGCTCATGGCTACCTAAAGCACAACGACGATGATAAATATGGAGTAACTAATGGAAGTGTGTTTGTTTCTCTCATTGCTGGTCTCAACCATATAGCCCCCTATAAACCTGATTCAACATGACGCAACAAGCTATAGATTGTAGAAGGGCAGCGCCCTGGCAAGTGGTGAATAATGGCGTTACTACCAGACACCGACGTGGGCGTTGATCAATGCTGGTCCGCCTCTCATTTCCAAATTGAAGCTTTGGAGTCAGAGGTGCTGGCGGAGGCCACACATGGCCATTAGAGCGGGCTATCACATCACCAAGACAGACGAGTCCATAAATCAAAGAGTATATAGCTGAGCAAACGCTCATACGTCTCCGTAAAAGATTCGTACCGCCTTCAAGTTCAAACATTTAACTGGCCGCCGCAGCATGATTCCGGCCCCTTTAAAGCCATTGCTGATCGTAGCTACAGATGCTGCGCAGGCACTGGAGCTGATAAAGTAGTGAGTCTGGACCTCACCATTCTCATTCACTACGATGACTACTCCGTTTCCCTCTCCCTCTTGTCTAACTTTGGGGATAAGGTCGAACGAGGCGCTTGGCTGGATTGCGTGGTCTACCTCGATCGTGACGAGCAGTATCGCTTCATTGTGGAAGTTGTTGGAGCTTGAGAGGCTGTGTTAGTAATATATCACGAAAGAGGATTCTGTTTGACCTTCAGTAGTTGTATGAACCGAAAGCGATCTCATTAGCATCGTTTAACCATGGATGATTCGGCGACTCGTTTGAGTTCACCCAAAACCGTCTCTTTGGCAATGAACGTAACCTTGGCAATTGCCATCCGCTGGTGGAATAGGGCCTTACATCAGTGAGCATAAACCATTACCGGAGACTCAAATGATGCACCTTTCCCCGAGGGACCCTAGGTGGCTAAATGGCGACTTCCATATGGTCTACTAAACAGATATAGGACGAAACGTGTGCTAATGAATACAGTGATTCTACCAGGATTCATCAACAGAGCTGGCAGTTACATTGTACAATTTGTGCACCCTGGTGTGCTTTGCTCGCATCAAGACGGAAAGGAGGGTGGGTGGAATAATAGAGGCAGCATGGATGCTAATAAGATAACTGCTTATGCGGGGGACGTGGCCGGGGTTGTTAAGGAGAGCGGCGGCTGCAAAAGGATGCTCCGGGATTTATCATGTCATTTAAAGGTCATTAGTGTTAATAATTCGCGAGGGTCGCAGCTGCAAATCTTGATAGCCGAAGCCTGTGTAACGCGAGAGCAACAAGGTCCGAGGCGGGCGGCCAATACTGGGTGTCGCACGACCTCTACGGCCCCACTGTGATATTGCTGCATGCGAGCACGGATCAGAGCTCGCGGGTAATTTGCGACGAAGACACCTCGGGGGAAGGCCCCGGCTGCTGCTGTTGGGGACCAGGGGGCGAGCAGTGAATTTTCGCCTTTATTTTATTTTTTTCTCCTGCCCTGGACTGTAGAGCGCCAGGTCCGGGAGTACGTACGAATTACAAAGCGTCTCACACCAAAACGCGTTGGTAATGCAGGCCGAGCCGGCCAATGGCGGCCCGCAGAGTTATAAACTTGTGGAGCACTTATATATGTTCGGACCACCCTTGTCCTTCTTTTTAACAGGACGCTAAATGCAAGTTTTCACTACCTAAAAATGCGCTTTGCCCCCCCGATTTGTAGCTCCCTTCCCTGCCTTAACTCCTGCGCGCGCCGTCTCCCGTGTTTGCAGTTATCAGTCAATTGGCAACGTGCCCCCTCGTCCGGACTCACCAGAATCTGGTCCCTCGCCTCGCCTCTCTCCTTGGGCCGTGGCAGTCTAGAGAAGCCGAATGCCCAGTAATAGTGTACCTGTACCAGCAGTCAGTCTGAAGCCCACTTGAGACACAGCACAGCCAAAGTGTCCATCTGGGGGGCGCAATTGATCCCTTCCACTTGGCCCTGCTCTCAAACGGGAGCCGGTCGACTCCAACAAGGCCTGGGCCCGGTGTGGTGTATTGGTGGTGATGATGATGGCCACAGCTGCTGCGCAGCAGTCGCCTGTGCCCTCGCCGACGACAGTTCATCCTGCTCAAGCCAGCGGCGAATTCAGAGGCATTCCCAATGGCGTTAATGGACATGGCGCGCGTGAAGGATCCGGAGTCTCTCCACTTTCCCAACCACCACCGCCGCCGCCTCCGGCCCCGATGCCTGGGCCCGCACCTCCGGCATATTTGCAAGCATCACCGGACCTCGCCCAACAGCCCCAGGCTCCTCCCCAACATCAACCACAGCCTGCCCTGTTGAACAGGCAGCCGTCCATGCACCAAGGCAAAGTAGCTATAGTAGAGCCGCCCGGAGCGGGTGCACATCGGACTTCCAGCTTCTCCCAAAGCTTCGGGTCGCCAACCCGGGACCACCAACGCGAACTTCCCAAATTCAATGAAGACGTTTCCAGACTCACATTTGCGGTGCAGCAATCCGTGCCCGAGGCTGTTCGACGTGTCGTCCGGGACAACTGGGAGAAATCATTGTTAGGCACAGAATTCCACCAAGCCTTTGTGGTATGTTGTATTTATAATCCTTGCTTTATTTTTATGCGGTCTTTCCCCCCAGATCGTACGAAAACCTCCTTCGGCAGTGATATATCATCGGAGGAGGAACTTGACGGACGTCAAGGCTCGTGCCGTAACTTGAGTGCCGCGAGGCAGTCGCGTCGCGTATTTAATACAGTATCACCATATTGCAAGCACCTCCTCTACATCCTCTCTCTCCAACCGCAGTGTTTGCCCAATCAACCTTTTACGTGCCTGCGAGACTAGTATTCCGCATTGCGTTTGCATTACACCTGCCCATCCATGCGCGAACGCTCGCACGACTAACCCGAACATAGATGAACGCTGTTATTCATCACGCCAACGGTCTCATCATTCGTCGCGCAATTCGAGATTTCGGCCGCAAGATGGTATCAGAATCAAAGCAGGAGTTGATAGGGCACTTCATGGCAGAGGATCTCGATGATGTAGCCGACAGGATCTTGGACAAGGCGAGTGATCACTTCCTTGACAAGGCGCTCGACCGGCGCCTGGCTACCATCGACGCACGCTCGCTGATCAACGCGCTGGCGCGAGCTGAGCGTCTCGGATATGAGAATGACGATGTGGTGGATATGCGACCTGGCCCTCCTGCCGGAACAGAGCCCTTCCCCCCTTCATTGATGCCGGAAACGCAAGGTCAAGGCCAATACCATCATGTGAATCAAGCTCCAAGGCCGACGCCGGACGTGATACACCGGAGCCCAATCGCTCAAAATCAACCTCAGGCTCGGGCACAAGCACCACCTTATCAGTCGACACAACCCCTGCAGTGTACTCAGTGTTGGCGGAAATTCCTGTCGGTGACGCCATATGAATATGTAAGCATGCTACCAATCGCATGTATCCCATATGACCTTTTGTTGACTGGGATAATATAGCACGTCAAGAAACAGCTGTGTACAAAGGCTCCACCAAGTCAGGCAGGGTTTCCCTTCTCCTGCGAGCACTGCGGTGCCGGGTTCGTCACCAATGTTGGCCAACAATACGTGAGTAGCTATTTTTGCCCATCCACTCAGGATTATATTGACATATCAGTAGCATCACGCCAACAAGGTATGCGGAGATCATGGAACTGCCCCTGCAACTCCAAGGGGTATGCCCACGACTCCCTCGCCCGCCCTTGAATCAAGCGCCAATAGTCCCGCTGCACCTCCGCCAGGCCCTTCACAAACCCCACAGGGTCCGACAGTAAGCGCCTGGCGAGCTGCGAACTACGCGCCTTCGCCATCGGCTGCTCAGACGCCGCAATATGAATACACGCCGTCAAGCGCTTCCAGAGGAGGACCGCCGCCATCTACCCCCTCGGGTGCTGACCCGTATGCTCACCTAACGCCCCAGACAAGGGAGCGGATGGACGAGGATCTTCGCCGAGCGGAGGAAACATATGCGCCTCGCTTCAGGGAGGCGGAAGCCATTCAAGACCCCAACGAGCGCAAGCTGAAGATCGAAGCCGTGCAGAACAGTTTCAGCACCAAGCAAAGCATCATCCGCAAGAAGTATGGTGTCCGCCTGCGACAACGCCGTACGAGGGCGGAAATCGAGGCCGAGCGCATGCGTATGCATGGCAGGACCGACACCCCCGCTAGTAAGCGCCAGCGAACGGATGATGGGCATGGTGGCACCCCAACATATATTAGCAGCACCCAGCAACCTCCCAGCTCCATGCCAGTTGCGCCCGAACCTTCGCCGAGCAAGCATCTGTCGGTAGCGGAGATGAACTCGTCGGGCCTGGGAGGGGCCAGTGCCACAGCAGCCATGATGGATCCCACGGTGCCGGGCTCGCAGCAGGCTTCTCCGCCACCCAGTCAAGGTCGAAGCCTCTCTTCGATGCAGAGAAATGGATACCGCATCAGCACCCATACGCCGCGGCAGTCTGTCTCGGTACAACAGTCACCGCAACCTCACGAGGTTGAACCCGTGTCGGCTGGATCGAGATCAAGTGCCACGGTTGAGCCGCCGCCAGTACCGGAGCCCAGCGGTCCCACAGCGGCGCCTATTGTTGTGGACGACGACAGCCCATCGTCGGACTCGGACCCGGATGAGGAGATTCCGGCCACTGTGCCGCCCAACCGACGAGCGAGCTGAACTCGTTAAGAGACAACTGTTGACATTGAGCTAGGCACAGATCACCTAGCAGGAAAGACCGGAGCGGGGGGATATTTTATTTTATGGGCATTATTCAACACCTTGGACGATCAAGGCGTTATGTGCTTGCTTGAGGAATACCTACTTTGCGGTGTATTTAAGAGTACGAGCGGTCGAGGACCGCTCTACGGCGGCGGCGCACCTGAGAGATACCCCTGAATATTGTGTACTTTCTTGACGGCCGGCCGGCTACCCTTGGCCGAAATGGATTCTTCAGCCTATCAGTCTAGCATGTGTTGACCGCAATCAGATATGAGGGGATTTTACTTGACCAACTTGCCATGGTATTACAAAAGGCTGTGGCTCACAAGGGGTCTGGGACTTGCTAGCCATTACAGAGTCACAATGAGCCGCAGCGCATTTTACAAGGGCGAAATGAATTAATCAGCTTGTGGTGACGTGAAATCAGATGGCTTATCTTGTGACAACGGACACGCCCCGATCCACTAACACACATGGCTGATGTTGAAGATGGCACGATTCGCAGCGGGTGGCTACAACGGGTACTGTAGCTACGGTTATGGATGATAGGGGCAGAGCACCCCAGGCCAGACGGGGAAAATAGAAGCGCTTTTGAGTTGGGCGCTTGGGAAAAAAAGGAGGGGCACACTAGACGGACACTGTGGCATTCATTGTACTGCAACTTATGCATCTATAGGATGCCGATAAGAAAAGACGGGTCCGAACGGCGCACTGGAGATAAGGAGCCAGGGGAGCAAAGTGCGGGGACCCAGCGTGGAAAAACACGGATAAGTGCATCTGTCCGGGCTGGGGAACTCTGCATGCATCTATCCGCGTCTCAGCCCCGCGCACAGAATTTCGCCCAAGTGGCCCCGCGAAGTGAAATTTCGCGATGACTGCAGGCCGCCGCCGCTGGTGCAAAGCTCTGCTGCTCAGACTCCCCGGCATCAACTCCGTGCACCGCCAGAAGTTGCAGCGTGACCAAGACAAGGCCGCCTTCTACGCACGCCACTCCGCATACGAGGTTCCTTCTCCCCCGGACCACGACGCCCACGACCGCCGCGATCCGCACCCCCATCCCCGGGACCCCCATCTCCGCTACTCGGACTACCTCGACCTGATCCTCCAGAGGGTCGACGACGAACTCGGCCGCCACCATGGACGCCGCGTTCCAACCCCAGCTCGTCTTCGTTGACGGCTCGTTCAACGAGCTGGCACAGGAGATGGCCGACTACCTCAACGTCGGCCAGGACGTCAAGCCCCTCATCGAGAAGGACCAGCAGGACGAGATCCTCAAGAAGCTCATCATCGCCTCGGCCGCCCTCAACATGGTCCCCGAGCGCGAGTTCACCGCCTCCTACAACCTGCTGGTCTACCTCGTCCTGCAGTCCAAGAACCCCAACATGTTCCTGTCCCGCGTCTGCGACAACCTGGTCAAGCCCGTCACCTCGTCGCCCCAGAACGGCCCCGGCCTCGCCCTCGGCACCCTCACCAACATCTTCAACATGCTGAAGCCCGACGACGAGACCCGCTACCACGTCTTCTCCGCCATCGTCCGCTTCACCAAGCTCAACGGCCTGTTCGACCAGCTGAAGAAGTACCTGCCCAAGCTCGAGTCCTGGGTGCAGGAGTGGGACATCGACGAGGAGGACGAGCGAAAGCTGTACGAGGCCGTTGCCGAGGCCGCCTCAGACGCCGGTGACGACGAGTGAGTCCAGCCACCTATGGTCTCGGCGCATAGCGCACCGCGTTGTCTTTGTGGCACATTTTGCTAACCTGTATGCCTCTCTTGTAGGCTGTCATACGAATATGTCCTCAAGGCTGTCCGAACCTTTGACGACGAGGACAACAAGACGGAGGAGGCTCAACGCCTGACCCTGCGCGCCCTCAAGGCCGCCCTTCTCTCCCCCACCCACTACGACTTCTCAGACCTGCTCGGCGTCCCCGCCGTCTCGGCTCTGCAAGAAACCCAACCCGTCTACTACGACCTCCTGATGGTCTTCGCCGAGAAGGACCTCGAGGACTACAAGCAGTTCGATGAGGAGCACGAGGGCTGGATCGAGAAGGAGAAGCTGGACGCCGACAAGCTGTTCCGCAAGATGCGCCTCCTCACCTTCGCCTCGCTGGCTGCCGCCGAGAGCAAGAGCCGCGAGATCCCCTACGCCAAGATCTCGGCCGCCCTTCAGATCCCCGACGAGGAGATCGAGATGTGGACCATCGACATCATCCGCGCCGGCCTGGTCGAGGGCAAGCTTTCGCAACGCCAGAAGGTCTTCCTGGTCCACCGTGCCTGGTACCGCGTCTTCGGCGAGAAGCAGTGGCGCGAGCTGAGCGACAGAGTCGACGGCTGGACGTCGACGCTCAAGGACGTTGCCGCTGCCCTGCGACGCGAGCAGGCCGCCGTCGAGTCCGCGAGGAAGCGGGAGCAGGAGGAGCTGGAGCGCAAGCTCGCCGGCGCCGGTATTGAGGACAGACCCCAGCGCGGGGGCCGAAGAGGAGGCGCCGGTGGTGCCGGCGGCGACAGACCGCCGCCCAAGCCCCGGACTGACGATGACGACTAAACGCCCTCTTCTTGTTCTCTCTGCTGATCGATTTCCGCCGTCCAGGAACGGTCGGCTCTCAGGGCCGGAGAGGGGAGCGAGCGAGAGAGAGAATCACCTGGGATTTTTGTCTTAGGCGTAATGGATGGATGGTGAAAAACACGTGATCATGAACACTGCATAGCAAGGCGATCATGAGATATACTACATCACTGATACTGTACCGTCTCCCTGTGTGTGAGACAAAGCTAAGGAGAGTGTGGAGAGAGAGAAAGAACGAGAGAAGGAGAGGACCAGCCAGCTTTTTTTCCCTCCTCCGGATTCCTACTGTCGGGAGCATTTCTCTCCCCCAGTACTCGTTGGCCGGACCCGGAAGAGCGGACACGGCATACACCCCCTTGGGGGTGCAAGATGATTCTCTCGGGGGCGCGGCTCGTAGACCCAGGGTAGAGCGGGAGTCCTAGCATTAGAAAGGGCCCGCGAGCCAAAAAAGGATAGATGCATTGCCACACAACAATTTTTTTTTTCCTGTTCTCAAGATGACAAGCAGCCTTGATGTGAGGAGTTACTGGTGACATGTGGGTTTGTGTGAATACGTACGGCCCCCGTTGCACTGCTAAATGCTGCCTCTACGACATGTGGGAGGGACGTTCTCACCATTATACCCGATGCTGGAATTTCCCTAGACCACGGAGCCGCCATCTTCACCTGAATACGAGTACGTCTAATTGCGAAAACCGGGCATTCTTTCGTCGAACCATATCAGCATCACCACCTTTCACCCAGAGTAGCATCGACAGTTGCGAGCCGGAAATCAGTGCCACGTTGGTGTATGCCATTAAAGTCTTATGTCTTGCGTTGATACAGAGCCCGGCAAAGCTATACAAAGAACTATACAGCAGAATGATGAAAAGGAAACGTCGACTTGTCTAGAATCTTTCTCTCGCGCACGCTAAGCCCCATTTCGGGTGTGTGCGGATGTTAGTGATGATGATGATACAGAACGTAACAAAAAGGAAAAAGAGGGCGGTCCCTGTCTACCTGCTATGTCCCCCTCGCATGTCTTCGTATGTGTGTGTGTGTGTGTTTTTCTCTATGGCCCAGCCGGATCCCCCGCCCGGCTCCTAAGTTCTACTTTATACACGTTTACCATGCCGTACAAATAGTGGCTCCGCCTGCGGCGGCTGCCATCACGAATATGCTTGTGGTCTTGATTGGGCTCGAGCTCGGCGTCGCACGGGAGGCGGGTGACCGAACAGGCTTGGGTGTCTTGCTGCGATGTGCAGGTCCGAGGTTCGACTTGCATGGCGGTGACCCAGGCGTGTTCCCCTGGTGCCGCCGGGCCCGGAGCCGGCGAGTGCGCCGGCTCAACTAGAAGCCCTTGCCCAGGACGCCCTCGAGCCGCTTCTGGGTGTCCTTGTAAACCTCGACGGGGCTGCGCTCGGCGTTGACCTTGACGACCTTGCCCTGGGTCTCGAAGTAGTCGACGACGGGCATGCTGGTCTCGACAAAGGTGCGGAAGCGCTTGCGGATGCTGTCGGCGTTGTCGTCGCTGCGGCCGCTGGTCTTGCCGCGGTTGAGCAGGCGGGCCTCCATCTCCTTCTCGGAGCAGTCGAAGAAGAGCACCATCTTGGCGGGGCAGACGGCGTCCTCGAACTTGTGGGCCTGGTCCAGCTTGCGGGGGAAGCCGTCGATCAGGAACTTGCCCTTGCGGCCGGCGATGGCGCCCTTGCCCGTCTTGTCCAGGTCGGCGACCATGGCGTTCTCGAGCAGCTGCACCGTCACCTCCATGGGCACAATCAGGCCGTTCTTGATGTAGTCCTTGATCATCTCGCCGAACTGCGAGCCGGGGCGCTCCTGCTCGGCGCGCAGCAGGTCGCCGGCCGACAGGTGGGTGAAGCCGTAGTCCTTGACAAGGTTGGCGCACTGGGTGCCCTTGCCGGCGCCGGGGCCGCCGAGCACGAAGACGACGGTCACGTCATCGGCCGAGAAGGTCGGGGTGGACTTGGCGGGAGCACCGAGCTCGCCGGCTTTCTTGGGGGCGTCGATGGCGGGCATTTCTGGAGGGCAGAGAGGATCAGCGGCTGTTCGGAGTTGCTTTCTGTAGACAACGAGGTGGCTAATGCTGTTGCTAGTGCTGTTGCTGGTGCTGTTGCTGGATTCGCGGATTCAGGGGCAGGATGGTGGAGTTGGCGCCGCTGTAGACAGCATGGAGACTTCTCCCCTCGACGCACGCCTACGGCAAGTCAGGGAATGGTAGCAGCTTGGGCAAGCAGCGTGTGACAGGCCCCCTGTGACCAGACCCAGACCCCTCGGCCGTGTGCGCACCAGTAACAGACGCTCATGCGATCATGCGATCATGCGACTTACCGGCTCTCTGCTTGACTACCATGGCGTAACCTCCGGTGCCCAGGGCAATGATGACCAGGAAGGGCCAGAACTTGATGCTGCTGCTGGAGCCCTTGGGGGGTTCGGAGCTGTAGGAGCGCCGGGCGGTGCGGGTTGCGACTCTGGAGGGTGTAGGGGCAGCTCGGGCGGCGAAGGGGGAGGAAGCGTACGATGCGCGCTGGAAGCGGCCGGCGAGGGACGAGAGCGAGGGCGATGACGACGCCGAGGGGCGCGAGGCTTGCCGCCAGAGAAGGCGCTGCATGGAGGCTGCCATTGGTCCGGACCTGTCTACGGGATACAAGCAAAACGACGGTGGGTGTGGTGTTGGGATGAAGGAGACGGGTTCGGCAGCTGAAACCCTGTTTTTTTCCCCTCTGGCCTGGTGTTGGAAAGTGACGATCAGATGCAAAGCGGCGGCGGCAGCACCAAGGAAAATAGGAGCTACCGTAACTACTAACAAATAACCAACTAACAACTAATTGGACCCCCCACCCCCCCCTTAAACCAACAACCTGTTCACTAATAAGTAGCCCAGTAGCAGCTCACCTTGTCTGCGTGTCTCTCTACGCGCTGGCACACGTCGGTGGGGCCACCGGCTTGGCCAGGCCCGAAACTTGGTAGAATTGCCCCTAATTTAACGGACAGCTGGAACCGCCAAGGGGATAACACCTGCTGCGCAGCTGGTCTACTGCTTGTAAGTGCTGTGCACCAACCTAATCATCTACGGTATATCCAAAGTAGAGTGGGTGCAGCATACAAGCCAATGACCCATACTCATTGCAGCAGAGTCAGTCGTGGACTTACGAGTAATAGCCGCTACAAATACAGTCTGCATACCATCCACCGTAGAGTTCTGTCTGGAAACGCCCGGCTTGCCCTGAAGTTCGGCCTGTCAGCCATCCAGTCTCAAGCCAGAACATGCCACACGTGCGCACCTCCGAGCCTGGCAGGATTGATCTCCTGTCTCGGTCGTAAAACGCTATACGCCATCATCCGCCCAGTACTGCAACGCGCCCGCTAACTTCTCCATGTACCTGCTTCCTCGAAGGCCCCCTCCACCCCGTAGCAGCCCTGTGCAACCTGTGCAACATTAAACAGGCCTCAAGATTTGGCTGCCACCCCCAAGATGGCGCAGGCCGCGACCCCGGCAGGATCCTTGCCGGGTTTCTTCTCCGTGCTGCGAGAGACAAAGGTGTTGGGGGCGCGATCAGTGACATTCAAACATACAGAGGCACATGCTCGAACGAGGGCGTGTTCTCTGGAATTGTGAATGTGCTTTCTAGGATGAGCCTAGGGGGACCGCCGGTGACTTCGTTGTTCCGTATAGTAACTATACGACAAATGATGGGTATAATATACGCGGGCTCTGGTTGCAAAGTCACACTTCTCACGGCACGTCTTGGGGCAGGCGCTCGATAAAGATCGGATTCAGCTTCGATATCTCTTTCGATTGTACAAGTAATTACATTTATAGTAAGAAAAAGAAAAGGACAGAATCTGCCCAAGCCTAGCCAACGAGATGGATTTTGTTCTTGGGCTGGCGTGATGAGCAGAAATTCGTCATCTGTTAAAAAGTAAGAAGGTATTGCCGCTTCCGTCCCAACGCAAAAGAGGTATTCGAGGTTTCCGTTTCCTTAAAACGCCATTTGTAGGAGGGTGTCAAGAGTATATAACCGCACAAGCACGCACGCACATCCCTCGGATTGGTCCGCCCGTTTCCATCAGCTCAGCTGAACAAAGGGAATAGGATAAGAAGAAAAAAGCATCCCAGTCATCAACTACGTGTACCTGAAGTTGACGTCGCTCGGTGGTGGGCTCTTCACTGCCGCGTCGGCGTAGGCGCCTGGGATCGGCACGGCCGCGTATTGCTGCTCGCCCGGTGCCGCGGGTGCGTGCTCACTAAAGGTGAAGTTGGGTTGCGGTGCGTTCGGCGTGTCCGGTGTCCTCAAGCCGCCAAGCTTAGGGGTTGCACTGGGGGCCTTCTTCGGCGGTGCCTGCAGACTGAAGGGCTTACTCGGGGAGCTGGGCGAGGCTGCTGCGGCAAAGGCTGATGGAGGCTCGACGATGGGAGCGGCGGGAGTGAACGATGGGCCCTCGGAGACTTCGGAGAGCGAGTTGTAGGTCGAAGGCGGGAAGCGAGGGGACAAGGCGTACTGCGAGAAGGCAGGCGACTTGGGGCCGAACCCGGGGGTGTTGGGTGCCGACTGGCTGCGCAGTTGAGCGAGGTAGAGATCCGAGCGAGCACGGTCTCGCATGTCCATTGACTTGGTCAGGCGACGCTTGGTGTAGTACCGGTAGAAGACAACGCTGTAAAGAGTGATGCTGATGACTTCGACCACAATCTCAATGATGATGCAGATCAGTGACCAGTTCTATCCTCACTGTTAGTTCCGTGCCTCATATATGGAATTCTGCGAGGATAGCTTACCTGAAGCCTGCACACAAGCGCATAGTCTACCTTGTCCGCAAAGAGATCGGACCGGTGATTTTGAACACAAGCCCATCCCCACATGTCCTTGTTGTTGGAGTTGCTGCGACTGTACTGCAAAATGCCCGCCGCTATAGCCCACATGACCATGCTGAAGATGAACCAGCCGACAGCGAAGAGCGTGTAGTAGACTCCAACCTTCTCAGCTCTGTGGTGGCCGCCGCGGCAGTAGCCGATAAAGACCAGGACACAGACAGCAAGAGAGACGCAGGCAGCGGCCAAGACAACCTTCTGGGGCCACGAGTTCGTGTTCGGAGCCCAGGCGGGCAGGCTGTTTTGTGCTGGTAGGACCTTGGTCGCGTTGAAGATGGCAAAGGACGAGGAAAGCATGGACAGAATGATCAGGCTGCAGCTGAAGTTGACACCACGCAGAGCAAACTTGGCCATCCGTACTCGTGTCTTGATGGTCTGAGAAGAGTGTAAGCAAGTACACAAAGCGTGCTTTTGAGTGAATGACATACCAGATCCTTAGCTTGCTCCTTCTCAGTAAGCTTCTCGCGTTTCTCCAGGATCTCTTCTTCCCTGAAGGTAGGGCTCAGAGGGTTGTCGAACTTCCTTGCTGGCGTCCCAGGAACCCTCATAGCACTCTTGAGGGGCGACTTCGGTGTCATTGGGACGTTGACGGACTCCCGATTCGACGACCCATTGTTGATATATCCGAACCCAACATCAGCCGGCTGGGCCTGAGCAACCTCTGACCTGTCTGCGAACGGCCCCCTTCCATCAATAGGCGAATGGACGGTCGTCGCCTCAGCAAATCTTGGTGTCCTTGGCGGCTTGAGAGACGATGTGGTTGTGGATGAGCCGGCCGACGACGACCGTGAGGGTGTGAGGTTCAGGGCGGCGGGCCGCCTTCTGTCGTCCAGTGGACTCATGGTGTTGTGATGTGTGGAAGCAAAAAGAGAACGGAAACACGCTCTATACGGGCTGATAAAGGAAGGGCGTATATATGTATGCTTCGTTCATAGAACTACTATGCGGGTAGTTCAAGCAGGTGAAGAAGCAATCTGAGAACAATATTGGATGAGGCCAGCTATCGAGGGAAAGAAGAACCCCCAAGGCGGGATAGCTGGGAGAGGAGGAGGTTTTGAGTAGGCGCTGTTGTAACACAACTACAATCTCATTCGATCAATCCAGAGCAGCCGCTGCATGGGGCCGTTAGTGGAGGAGCCTATGCAAGAAGCAATGGGATTTGCTCACAACGACCAGGGGTCTGGAACTGCCAGTGGTGATTCCTCTGATAGGGCGGTTGCAGAGGGACCCAATTTCTTAGTGGACAAGATAGACTCGAATAGACGCCCGGGACTTGACCAAGTGGCGCCGGATTCGTGATGAATCTGATGTGAATCGCCAGATTCCAGATCAAACCGCCTGACACTCCTGTGTATCTGTCGACGTCGCAGACTGACAGACTGGTGAAAAGGTGTACTTCTGACCAGTTAACCCGGAGAAGAAGAGTTTTGATGACAGCTCTCGGTGGCCGCAAGGCGAGAGAGGCTGGGTATATCAGAGAAGAGGGGTTGTGCAAGTCACGACGAAAAGAACACCCGGACGCGAAGTACATCGCATGCCGGCAAAGTACAGCGACACAGATAGTTCAGGCGACACTCGCCGAGCAAGGTGTCACGGTGCCATTACGTGTCACTAGCAGCAAGAAGTACACTTTTCCCGAGCGGAGCGAACATTGATTGCCATCTCTGGGATTGCCGCCCCGGCCGTTGCAGCCAACAGGTCTGCAGATGCAGGGAGCGGCAGCGATTGGGCGTATTCGAGATGCCAAATTTACATGCGAGGTTGAGGAACAAGTGCCAGGGACTGAACAGAAAGAGGGCGGGTAATGCATCTGGTTGGACGGACTAGGCCAACCGCCGCGACCCTGTCGAGCGCTTTGCTATACCCTGGTCGTTCAACTCTCCGCGTGATAGGTAGATGGTCTAGGTGCGGCATGCGAGGACAGGAACACCTGCCCAATCACAGGCGAGGGATGCGTGATGCCCAGCGATCATATTGCATGGGTCCCAGGATTGGGCGGTAAGCGTACCGCAAATGCATTCTTGTCGCCCAGACCCCCAGATAGCCCGATGGCTCTCGGGAGCAAGAGACAGAGTGTGTGGTGTTTGCTCGAATTGTGTGTTCGTCAGGCAAACCCTATGCGAGGATGGCACCACGAGCGGCGAAACCCCTCGCTGCCCCAGCAGAAGATCGCAGGCGAACAGCAGCGACCACGGACAGTCACCGAGCTGGGGCACACGACAGCAGCCCAGCCACTCTATTCCGGGCAAGAAAGTAGCATCGCGTACTGCATGTCAGCAGAGTCGAAAATAAACGGCTCGACTCAATCTGGAAGAAAGGTCGCACACTTGTCATCAGAGCTGCTGGACGAAGCTCAAGAGGGCAAAGAGCGATCGGGGTGCTGTGGGCCCGGGTGTTTCTCCCGTTGCAATGGGGCCGGGATCTTTTGGACTCGGGCCCTCTCGAGTCTCCTCGTCTGCGCTGTGCTTCCGTAGGACTCGACGGCCGATGGGACTTTGCTGCATGGCATTTTCACCCACACAATGTCGACATGGCGCCACTTCTACCGGGAGGGCTGGCTCGTGGCACACCCATTTAGCCCACGTTTGCGGCAGCCAGAGGATATTTTTAACCACCATAGGGTTACTTTGCTTGGCCGGCCAGCCAATGACCTGCATTCCCCGTTGGCGGGCGTGCATCCATTTAACCCAGCAGAGAGGTCAGCCCGACGGGAGACTGCTACCTTGTCTGGAAATCTGGGAAGCTCTTTCTTCAGCAGTGATCTCCAGCCGGGCTATCACGAAGTCAAGCCTGACGATTTTCGGAGATCGCTTAGAGATGACGCGTGAGCAGCAGTGTTATAATTAAACCACGGTGGCGGTCTGGCTGCTATTCGATGGAAGAGCAGATCCATAATCACGTCCATGGTCTGCTCGACAAACTATTGAGTAATGCTTGTCGTCACATTCCAAGAATATGCGGTTTTCTTGTCTTGTATTCCCTGTCCGGTGCAGAGGCTCCGAGGAATGTTTGGCCTTTCATCTTCCCTGAGTGAGATGGTTTGTAGAGTCGGCTGTGGTGTAGCCATCCTGTGGAATGCCCCAGGCTAAGCCGTTCGTTCCCTGGTCCGTCCAGACTTTAGGGCTGCAGGGGATCCCAGCGCCGACCAACCGCGACTATGACTTGACTACGAGCTACCCGAGCAGCATCTCTATACCGGCAACATATATCGTCCGACCGGACTGTTGCTTTGCAAAAAGCTCAATACTGTTTTGATCCGAGCGTATGTGTATACGCATTCCTGGAAGTCAATCCTCAAGTCCGGCGCAGAATACCAGCTATGCTTTATAAAATAAGGCCGTGTTATCACGTGTCCAGGAGTACGAAGCTAATTCCTAACCAGAGCCTATACTGGTATACCCCACGATCGGTACGATAAACTTGACGTCGATGAACAGTCGAATATGCTGTATCTGCCTAGAGGCCTTGGCGTAAACGGATAAAGTATACGCAAAACTGTTCTCAAGCATATGCCATACCGGGAACTCTTTGTCGATTACATCGTCGTCTACAGGCAGCCTGGTTGGACCATGTGCGGTAAGACATGGACTGATACAAAACACGTCGGGCAGATTCTATGTGATGTGCCGGAGCAGCATCCTTGATTTGATTGAGCTTCTTTCACAGGCCCGTAGTTCGGTATGATCAGACCTATGCCAACCTAACTTGGCACTTACTGGATGTGTGTCCCAAGTTGGCTGGCTTCTGTTATATCGGTAGAGACAAATAAGCCTCCTGTAGAAAGAAGACCTGTCGACATCGGAAAATGAAATACACGATAAAGCCCGCCAGACGCGACTCTTGTTTGTAGGTGTAAAATGTAGGGGGGGCGGGTCACTCCGTCTGTCTAATAGTGTTGTCCTGGTTGTGCAATAGTCTGTCAAGTGTGAATAGGGAACCATGGCGGGGGAATGCCTGATGCCCCGCTTCACCTCGTCGAGCTCCAGCTTATCTTATCTGGGGTGGCAGCTGGCGACAAGACCTGCCGGACATCTCATCCCACCTGAGCAGCTGGAGGCAGAGGAGTCATCGCTGTGACTGCACCACCGCCACAAAATTGAAAATACTGGAGGCAAAGGTGGGATAACGTTCGTCATTTGGCAGCAATCTCTCCTCCCACCAAGTCGGATCCCAACGGCACACACACGCGAGCAACCGACTCACCACGCCGGCAATCCTCCTCGCGACTCTCCTCCTCCCGCAAGAAAAACCCATAAAAAACAGCAGACCTCTTCGACACCGCAACCCGTTCGAATTCCCGCCACCATGTCGGCCGACAAGTTTGGCAACGATATCCCCGACTCCGAGTCGGAGTCTGGCGACTCGGTTGACGAGCAGCAGCTCGACGACGGCGCCGACGACCTCGACCAGAAGCCGCTCAAGTCGTCCATGAAGAAGACGCCCCTGGTCGCCGCCCCGCCCGTAGAACGCCCCGAGCTGCCCCCGCAGACCGATCCCAAGGACCTCGACGTCAAGACGTTAACGCCGCTCACCCCCGAGATCATCGCGCGGCAGGCCACCATCAACATCGGCACCATTGGCCACGTCGCCCACGGCAAGAGTACCGTCGTCAAGGCCATCTCGGGCGTCCAGACGGTCCGTTTCAAGAACGAGCTGATCCGAAACATCACCATCAAGCTTGGTTATGCCAACGCCAAGATCTACAAGTGTGACAATGCCGAGTGCCCGCGCCCGACCTGCTTCCGAAGCTACAAGAGCGAGAAGGAGGTCGACCCCCCGTGTGAGCGCGACGGATGCAGCGGCACGTACAGACTTCTGCGCCATGTCTCGTTCGTCGACTGCCCCGGTCACGACATTCTCATGAGCACCATGTTGTCAGGTGCCGCCGTCATGGACGCCGCCCTGCTCCTGATTGCCGGTAACGAAACCGTGCCCCAGCCCCAGACCTCGGAGCATCTGGCTGCCATTGAGATCATGAAGTTGGATAAGATCATTATTCTGCAGAACAAGGTCGACCTGATGCGCGAGGAGGCTGCCCAGCAGCACTACCAGTCCATCCTCAAGTTCGTCCGTGGCACGCCTGCCGCCAAGTCGCCCATCATCCCCATCTCCGCCCAGCTCAAGTTCAACATTGACGCTATCAACGAGGCCATCGTCAACACCATCCCTGTGCCCCCCAGAGATTTCACCCAGGACCCCCACATGATGGTCATTCGATCTTTCGATGTTAACAAGCCCGGTGCCGAGATCGAGGAGCTCAAGGGTGGTGTTGCCGGTGGCAGTATCCTCCACGGTGTCTTGAAGCTCGGTGACGAGATCGAGATCAGACCAGGTATTGTCACTCGCGACGATAAGGGCAATCTGCAGTGCAAGCCCATCTCGAGCAGAATCGTCTCGCTCAACTCCGAGTTCAACGAGCTCAAGTACGCCGTCCCCGGTGGTCTGATCGGTGTCGGTACCCGCATCGACCCTACCCTCTGCCGAGCCGATCGTCTGGTCGGTTTCGTCTTGGGTCTCAAGGGCCGCCTGCCTGCCATCTACAGCGAGATCGAGGTCAACTTCTACCTCCTCAAGAGACTTCTGGGTGTCCGGACCGCGGATGGCAAGCAGGCCAAGGTCGCGAAGCTGGCCAAGAACGAAGTTCTCATGGTTAACATTGGATCGACATCTACCGGTGCTAAGGTCGTTGCCATTAAGCAAGATGCCGCGAAGCTGTCTCTCACATCCCCTGCCTGCACGAATCTGGGCGAGAAGATCGCTCTGTCCCGCCGTATCGAGAAGCATTGGCGTCTGATTGGTTGGGCCACCATCAACGCGTAAGTGACCAGTCCCCTTGTAACAGGTATTTATCATGTGTATACTAATTGCGGCCTATAGCGGTGTGACTCTGGAGCCAACGGCAGTATAAGGGGCTAATGTGAGACGATGATTACGATGCCACGAGGAGGCACTCAGGCAGACAAAAAGGGAACTGCATTGTACGGTGTCTGGTTGTGGCAGAAAATAGAGTGAATCGATACCATATGGCACACTGGAAACTCCTTGCGCTGGTGACATTTGAAAATTGCTCCTGCAGGTAGATACACTGTGGTATACGGATGAAGAGTTGAGTTACAGCTAATGCCTCATCTGGTTTGTTGTTACTGGCATGAGAGACATGGCCTGACTAGTTTCGCGTTTGAGTAGCGGAAAGTCTCCCTAGTCGTGGCATCCCTATCAACATACCTATCCTGCCTTGGCTGCTTCAAGTATCAACACAATTGCTACAGAAT
Organism: Neoarthrinium moseri; assembly: GCF_022829205.1. Classification (NCBI taxonomy): domain Eukaryota; kingdom Fungi; phylum Ascomycota; class Sordariomycetes; order Amphisphaeriales; family Apiosporaceae; genus Neoarthrinium; species Neoarthrinium moseri. The sequence goes on along the minus strand of NW_026055168.1, from coordinate 82,647 downwards.
CGTTCAGTGAACTTAAAAACTCAGGGCCACTGGCGCTACCGTGTACTGTAGATACGAGCGCCAAGCATCGTGCCTGGCTGACTCGACGTTTAGTTCATGGTGCCTTGGGGAACGTGTGCAACGTTCCAACGGGACCCTTGCCTCGACCCCGCTGATCAACCCCAGACTCCAACCCGGTGGTGAGGCGCGACGTCGTGCGGGTCTGAGATACCACCGACATCGCCAACCACCGATATCTAGTTCGTAAGGCACACTCGGCTTCGGCCTCGGCCTCTGCTTCATGAGATAAGGCCTTCTTGCACTTGGGTCTTTAAAGACCCCGCTTCCTCCCAGTCATGCATTTACCTTTGGGGACTTGCCATATTTATTCATCGTCCAAGCTGGCGTGAAAAAGGAATAAAAGGGCTAAATGTATACATCACAATGAAGCTTGGCATCGTCACTTTTGCGGTGGGTGCTTTTGCACTGCAGCTGCTTCCACCACCCATAGCAGCACCAGCAAGCGGGCAGCCAGATCTCTCTGCCTCGTTCAGATATAAGGATGTCGCCAAGTCGATATATATCACGCGGGACCTCGCTTCACATAGGGACCTGGGAGGTCTGACGCTGATCCCGCCTTCAGGGCAAGAGTTCGCCCAGATCTTTCGAGATGAACTGGCCGACCTGACAAAGGAGGACTGGTCGCTAGAAGTGGTTGACAGCCTCGCTGAGGACGCCTCGGGCATCCTGCTTTCCCTCTACAACGGCAGCGAGAGCGACTTCACGTACGCCACTGGTGCCCCCACCGAGGAAGGCTACCAGCTTATCATCAAAGGAGATAAAGCGACCATCTCTGGAGCTGGAGCTCGGGGAGTGTTCTGGGGCACAAGGACGTTGCTCCAGTATCTCATCGTGAGCAACTGGACCGAGGTACCAGGCATCTCGGTCAAGGAGGCGCCAAACTACCCAACAAGGGGCTACCTGCTCGATGCCGGAAGGAAATGGTATTCGCCCGCGTTCCTGAAGGACCTATGCACATACGCGTCCTTCTTCAAGATGTCTGAGTTTCACTACCACACCAGTGACAACTACCCCCTGAACCGAGGGCACAACGAGACGTGGACCGACGTATACACGCAGTTTTCTCTCCACCCTGAGGACGAGGAGCTGGCGGCCGGCCTCGTGCAGAGGCCCAACCAAACCCTGAGCCGGGCGGACTTTGAGGATCTCCAGCAGCACTGTGCTCAGAGGGGCATTACGGTGATCCCCGAGATTGAGGCTCCGGGCCACTGCCTCGCCATCACCAAGTGGAAGCCCGAGCTGGCCCTGGCCAAGAAGGACCTTCTGAATCTGACGCATCCGGACAGCGTGCCGACGGTCAAGCGCATCTGGGCCGAGTTCCTACCCTGGTTCCAGACCAAGGAGGTGCACATCGGAGCCGACGAGTACGACGCGACGCTGGCGGACGACTACAACCACTTCGTCAACGAGATGGCCGCCTTCGTGAACGCCACCTCCGGCAAGCGCGTCCGGATCTGGGGCACGGAAGAGCCCTCGAACCGGACCACCATCGCCCGCGACGTCGTCGTGCAGCACTGGCAGCTGGGGCAGTCGGACCCGGCGCAGCTGCGCCGCGACGGCCACGCCCTGATCAACTCGGCCGACTACTGGGCCTACATGTCGCTCAAGAACGACCACATGCCCATCTCGCCGGCGCCGTACCCGCAGTTCTTCAACACGACGCGCATCGTCGTGCCCCGAGACGGCGAGGCCAACAGCGCTAGCTGGCAGTGGGACCCGTCCTTCTTCAACACCAGCGCCGCCAACACCACGCAGCAGCTCGTCCCGGTCGCCGGCGGCGAGGGCGACAGGGGCGCCATCCTCGCCGCCTGGAACGACAACGGGCCCGACGCCACCACGCAGCTCGAGGCCTACTACGCCATGCGCAAGGGGATCCCGCTGATCGCGGCCAAGGCGTGGAACGGCGGGCGGATCGAGCAGCCCGGCGACGTCGAGGCCCTGCTCGAGTACTGGGCCACACACGCGCCGTCGCAGGACCTGGAGCGGCACCAGACGAGCTTCGTCTCGTGGACCCGCGGCGACGAGGACGAGAACACCCCGGTCACACTCGGCGGCGGCAGCAGGGGCCTGAACTACACGCTGACGCTGTCCGTCACGGGGCCGTTCACGCTGTCCTCGGACGACGCGGCGCTCTCCCTCCTGCCGAACGAGAGCCTGGTCTTCAGCGCCGACGGTTATGAGTACCCGCTGCGGGCGGTGGCCGAGGCCGACGGGTTCGACCCGGGCCACCCGGGCCGCATCTGGGTGAACGCCACGACATCGTCGCACGAGCCCGTCGCCGTCGCGGCGCCGGCCGAGGTCACCATCACGGGGGACGCCGTGGGCGGTGCCCGGGTGTGGGTTGACGGCCGCTTTGCGGGCCGCTTCGAGGTCTTTGTCTTTGGCGGCCGCAACACGCAGTTCAGCTGGAGCCAGATGGCCTTCGTGGCGCCGCTGCAGACGGTGACGGGCGGTGTGCAGAAGATCGTGCTCGCTGGCTCGGGCGGCGGTGGAGGCAACGGCACGCAGCCCGGCGGAGGCAACGGGACCAGTACGGCGGCCGCGCCGAGCCCGACAACATCGCTGCAGTATGCTGGTGCGATGTCAGGACGCGGCGCACACAGGATGTGGAGCGTAGCCGGAGCCGCCTGTCTCGTATCTTGCTTGGTCATATTATAAGCGTATAGAGATAGATAATATCAAACAACTCTATTACTCACGTGAGAAAACATCAAACTGTATAATTGAGTGGGCCACCCCTATTAATGGCCGCCCTCTTATTAGTTCTTACACTCGTTTCCTGTCTTACAACGGCCTAGAGCGTGGAAATATTGGCACCGGTGTCTTAGCACTCTGGATTTGAGACATATCCATGGGTGTCGCCTGTGAAACAGTGATCAGGGTCTGACCGCAGTAGTGTGTACACTTTGGCGTTGATAAGGCGGCCTGATGGTAAGGGTACCTTCTCACGACAGTGAGTGTATGGACACGCGTCCTTGTCCTTCTATGCCGTCCTCTAGTTCATTGCAGGCCAGGACTACTTGCATTTCGGGTTATCCGATGCTCGAGACTTTGCGACGCTTGGCGGAAAGGGTCGTTGAATATCTTTCTTTATGCAACGGCGCCGTCTACGAAAATCAAAGCGTAGCTAACAGGTTTACGTGGACTTGCAAAATGAGACGTCCTTGAAAAGAAAGGCAATCAGTTATCGGTAATTGAAGTCGAGTGCTGGATAAGGCGAACGAAAATTACATGCCTATAAGTTCGCTCAGGGGTTGTAGGAAGAGAAGTACAATTATCTGCCTTTAGCGAGACAACTATGGATAACCATTCAGTTGATTGACGCAATATCACAGTCCACTTAAGCTTCATTTGATTTCATTCTCCTATCTGATGGTATCCCAAAAACTCCACTATACTTAATTCCACCCACCCTTGCCGCCAAAGCCGCCCGACTCCTCGACGGCCTTCTTGCCGCCGCCGCCCCGCGTGGGCTTGGACTGGGCGGCCTCGTGGCGCCTCAGCTCCTCGGGCACGCGGCTGATGCTGCTCTTGCTCAGCATCTGCTTCAGGTCGTACATGGTGTCGGCATCCTCGTTGCCGAGGAAGGTGATGGCCACACCGCTCTTGCCGGCACGACCGGTACGGCCGATTCTGTGCGTGTAGGCCTCGATGGACGGCGCCATGTTGAAGTTGACGACCAGGCTGACGTCGGGCACGTCGATACCTCGACCCGCCAGGTCCGTGGCCACCAGGACTTCGGTGTGGCCCGCTCGGACCGAGCCCAGGGCCTGCTCACGCTGGTCCTGGGTCTTTGAGCCGTGCAGCGTGACGCAGCTGAGACCCATGCGGCTAATCTCCTTGGCAATGGCATCACAGTTTCGCTTGATATTGACGAATACGATGATCGGGGCTTTGAAACCCTCGTCGAGCAAGATCTCGCGAAGGCGTTTCTTCCTGCGGTCCTCTCCGGCGACGAACTCGACGCGCTGCTCAACGGTGTCGACGGCCTCACCAGCATTACCAATGGTGACGATGGCTGGACGACGAGAGTACTTTTTGGCGATTTTCTCCACAGCAGGAGGCATTGTGGCTGTGTACATCATTGTCTGGCGGTAACGGTCCTTTCCCCCAAGGTGGCGAGACATGAGTTGGGCATTTTCAGCTGCCTCTGTGTCCGGCTTCTCGTTGGTTACTGGAAGGGCGTCCAGGATCTTGTTGACGGATTCCTCGAAACCCATGTCTATCATTCGATCTGCTTCATCCATGATAATATAGCAGCACTGTGATAGAACGAGCAGCCGTCTCTCAATACAATCGACCAGCCGACCAGGGGTGGCGACAATGATTTCAGCACCGTTACGGAGTGCGAACGCTTGCTCCTCAAGGGCATGACCACCGACTAGACTGACAACAGTGAAACCAAGCGGCGTCGCGAATTTCCTGGCTTCGGTTTCGATCTGCTGAACCAGCTCACGAGTAGGTGCGATAATGAGGGCATACGGGCCATCATTGTTCGTTGCCTCTGTGAGTGGCGGCAGCTCGGAAATGTAGACCAGTAGGGGTAGTAAGAAGGCAGCAGTCTTTCCGGAACCGGTGACAGCGACGCCGATCAAGTCACGAGCCTGCAAGGCTATCGGGATAGCTGCTCGCTGAATGGGGGATGGCTCGTCGTAACCGACTTGGGCGATGATATCAAGGAGGCGCCGCGGCAGGCCGGACTCTTGCCAGTTCCTCATGGGGTTGGGAATCAGCCCGCCTTTGGTGGCGATGCCGAAGTCCTCCTTGAAGATGCGCCAGTCGCGCTCCCGCATCTCCTCCAGACTCTTGTCTGACCAGTGCTTGCCAAGAGCGTTGCGGTTTGCCCTCTCCTTGGCACGGCGCATCATCTCCAGCATCTCCTGGGCTCTCGCTTCGCCGTTCTCGGGATCGCGTTCTATCAGGGACTGGGCGTATTTCCTAGCATTCTCCTCGGTCATGTCGTCGCCAAAGCCACCGAGACGGCCCCTGCCGAAGAAGGTGGGCTCGACGCGGTCGGCGTAAATGGGATTATAATCCTGGCTGGTATCCTCGGCGGCATCCCACTCAAAGTTGAACTTCTTCTCGGTCGTCCGCCTCCGCTTCTTGTCGGCAGAAAATGTCGACACGTTCATCTGCGGGCCCATGTACCGTTCTCGTATCAAGGCGGCCTCTGTCTCCTCGGGGGCGGGTCTCTTCTTGTCGTCCTTATCCTTCTTGCCGCCTCTATGGGGCTGTCTCTCGCTGGCATTGTTCTGGCGCATGGCCCTGGGCCCAGTTGGTACGGAGGGCGCGTCTCTACCATCTCTGCTATCTCTGCCGTCTCTGCCGTCTCTGCCGTAGCGGTCATTCGGCCGGCCATAGCGGTCGTCCGAGCGACTGTCTGAGTGATTGTTCCATCTGCTGCGCGCAGCGGCAGCCGCCTCGTCGTCTTTCTGTTTCTTGCTCTGTCGCTGCTTCTCTTCCTCCGCCTTTGCCTTCTCGGCCGCTATGCGTTCTCGTTCTGCCTTGGAGATGAACCTGGGCTTGGATGCGGCGTCGTCGGCAGCCTTCTTCTTGGCCAACAGCTGCTCGATGTCGAGGGGAACTTTCTTCTTGCTGTTGGCGGCTCCATTCGGTGCCCCGTTGGCGGTGCCGTTGGTGGATGGCGCACGCGGCTGAATGCCCATGATGTCGGTGGTCGCGCAAGAACTCTTGCCACTTCTGTGACCGATGGGCTGATCCAGGGGAGAGCAGGGTGAGGGTCTTGTATTCTCAGGGGCCGTTTTGAAGGCGCAAGGCACGGCGGCGCAAAAGGTCGTCGGCAAAAAAAAGGCGGATGCTAGCCTGTAACTATGTAGAGTACATACATACCTAACGTAGGTGGGCAGGAGTAGTATTTCCGCAGGGGTTTGACGGCGGCGTCGATACCGTCCATACCCACCAGAGCTGCCCGTTGCCTGCGCTGTGGCGTGCCGGAGTCTAGGCGGGCGAGGCAGCCAATCGGGGATTTTCCAGTGGCCGGGGGGCCTTCTGCCGCTAAGGAAACGCGCCCGCCAGTGCCAGCACCCAGCCGAAATTTCCTATGCAGGAGCTTCGCTCACGGCCAAAACTCCATCAGGGGACCGGACCTGCACTGCTCATCAACAGCCCTTCCAGCCCTCGACAACCCGCCTCGCCCCCGAGCCCGACCGCAACGTGCAGAGAGGCAGCGCTTGCGATCATGGCCGCCGTCGCCAACCGCTACGTCGAGCTGGCCAAGGCCATCCACCCGCGCCTGCAGCGCTTCCTGGCCAAGTACCCGCCCACCCAGATCCTGCCCGTCAACACACGCGCGAATTCGCTACAGGCTCAGGAGGGCGCTGTGCCGAACCCTTTCCTCCCACACAAGCACCCCGTCACCGGCAAGTGGCAGGAGCCCGAGTTCTCCCTGCGCCGCCAGGCCGAGCTGGTCAAGCTGGCCCGCGAGGCCGGCGTTGAGGAGCTGCTGCCCTTCACCAACAAGGGCACCGAGGAGCGCATTCGCAAGCGTGTCGAGGAGGGTCTGCGTGTCAAGGGTACCGGTGTGGGACAGAAGGTCAAGGGTCATCACCACGAGAGAATGCTGGCCCCGAGGTATGTCGTGCTGTTCTATGCGGCGTCTGCGAGTTTTTCTGGTGCTGGTACCGGGGAAACTCGCCGACCCCGTAGAATACGAACTCGTCTTTCATGGACTGGTGCTGACAATACCGTAGAATGGAAAAGAGACGTACGGCTATTTTGGGCATGCCGCGGCTGGTTAGGGAATGGCGGAAGGTATGTTCTCGACACCAACATCTCGTACTCTGATCCCCAATTGCTAACCATGTGCTGTAGACGGGTACACGCAAATGGACCAAATTCCCCAGGTAAGGGGCAAACCAGGGCTACGGTGTATCATAATAGGAAAGGGAAAAATGTACAAAAAAATGTATCAATATGTGCAAAACCCAAAGAATCATTGCAACACGGCCCTCGAGTCCACCAGCAATCGTTGCGATCCACCAGTTCGCCGCTCATCACCAGCCATTGGGCTACGCCACTGTTTGTTCCGCCTCTGGACGCAGCTCTCAAGACGTGGTTTGCATCCCCCCAAAAGGTTTGTGCTTTATTTCCTTCGTCCGATATTTCTCTACCATCGTCATTTCGTGTCCCGGAATCAGGAGCTGGCGCAATCCGGTTCATGGTCACGTGACCGTCTCCGGGAGCCTCCATCCAAGCAACTTTGCGGACCCCAGCACGCCTCGGTACCCAAATCAAGTTTTCAGACCCCGAATCCCACGACTTACATCAACGGCCAAGGACGGCCTACCATTTATTGAAGATCCCTCCTATATGACCTGAACTCTATCTGAAAACTTGGATCTCCATGCTACACTACCGTGCAGATTTAAATAAGATCTCGCGAATTCACAGACACAAACAGTAAATAAAACTTTTAAAGAGAACCAGAACAGATACACATAGAAAAGCGGCCCCCAAAAAGCCAAAGCAAGCTTACACACATCCCCCCCCCCCCCCCCCCCCTCACCATGGCGCCTCCCAAGAAGGATCAGAAGAGTAAGGAGCCAACGCTCTTCGAGATCCTGGCCATCACGCCCACGTCGCTGGACGGCCAGGACAGCGCCACCCAGATCAAGACGGTGAAGCAGGCCTACCGCCGCGCCCTGCTCAAGCACCACCCGGACAAGAACCAGCAGGCCAAGGCCGCCGGCGCCCCGGCCGACCCCCAGGACGCCGCCTCCAAGGAGAACGGCAGCAGCGGCAACCGGAGCGAGGAGACCTTCACCGTCGACCAGATCACGCACGCCTACACGGTGCTGAGCGACGGCCGCCGCCGCCGCGAGTACACGCGGCTGCTGCAGACGCAGTTCGGCGCGGCCACTTATTCATCCTCGTCGTCATCGTCGACGTCGGCGCCTTCCCAGAGCGGCAGGAACGCCAACGCCAACGGCAACGGCAATGGCGGCGGCTTGTACACGTTCAACGTGCACACGTCGACGGCGGCCAAGGCCGGGGGCTCGGGCACCGAGACGGTCGACCTGGACGACATGCGGTGGGACGGGCGCGCGCAGGTGTACCACCGGACGTGCGGGCGGTGCGGCACCAAGCGCGGCTACTGCTTCCGCGAGCTGGACCTGGAGGAGGTCGGCGAGGAGGGCGAGCTGATGGTGCAGTGCATCGGGTGCTCGCTGTGGCTGCGGGTGCTGTTCGCCGAGGCCGAGGACTCGGACGAGGAGGCGGAGGGAGCCGGAGCCGGCACGGTGCAGAAGCAGAACGGCGCCGACGGCGCCGACCTGAAGCAGGTCCGCAGCGGCAGCGCCGCCGGCAAGAACGGCGCCTGGACCTGGAAGCTCAACTTTGGCATCTCCATCGGCGGCGGGGCCAGCGCGAGCGTCAAGTCCGGGCGGGATTCGTAGGCTCGGCTTGGGGCCGTCGGTCGTGAATGACCCGCGGGGCGTGACCGATGGCGGCGGGTCTGGGTGTGGTGTTTTTTGGGCAAGGGAGTTTTACGGCAATGTAATATAGGCGCTTGGGTGGCATGGATGGCATGGATGGGTCAGCCCGTGATGTGTTTTTGTACCATATAGAGCATTCTCTTGAAGAGCGGAAAGTCGTGGCGGCATGGCATGTCATTAGAGCATTAATCAAACCAGCGAGCGCATAACTCTGTACAAATCTTGGTCGGTCTCCATGGATGAAAGGTGACAGCTCCAAAGCCAAGCCAACTTCAATCTCACATAATACCACAATCATCATGTGCATCGTCACATTGTTAGAAAACAAGGGTTTTTATTTTGTCCAGACGGGTTTGCATTAGAGTCTAAAAGCCAGGCACGGTACAATTGACCTCCAAAAGCTCTCCCTTAGCTCACATGCTCCTCCCTGAAGGAAAAAGAGAGAAAAATCCATCTTTTCTCCCCAATAGGTCTTTCTTTGTCTGTGTATTTGCCGGCGGAAAACAAAAAGCATGCAGAATTGTCAACTGAAGAGGTTTCACAAGCCGCACTCCATAGACACCAGATCCCATCCATGGTCCGCCCCTACAACCACCATCTTCGCAGGTATGGTCCAGAAAAAAGCGCATCAATACATTTACTCGGCAGCCTTGGGCTCCTCGGCGGGGGCCTCGGCAGCCTTCTCCGGCTCTTGGGCAGCGGGGGCAGCCGACTCGGCGGGCTGCTCGGCCTCGGAGGAGGTCCAGAGGGTCTGGATTCTGTGTTAGCAGCTACTCCCCAAGCACTGATCACGGCCGTGCTGCTTACCAGGTTGTCACGGAGGAGCTGCATGATGAGGGTCGAGTCCTTGTAGCTCTCCTCGCTGAGGGTGTCGAGCTCTGTGCAATGCGTCAGTAAGAGAATGGCCAAGGGGACTTTCACTTCTGCCTGTGTTGGTAACTTACCGGCAATCGCATCGTCAAAGGCCTGCTTGGCGAGGTGGCAAGCCTGGTCGGGTGCGTTGAGGATCTCGTAGTAGAAGACGGAGAAGTTGAGGGCGAGACCCAGGCGGATGGGGTGGGTAGGAGGAAGCTCGGTCTGGGCAACCTCGGTGGCGGCCTTGTAGGCCTCGAGCGACTTGTCGGCCGACTCCTTGCGGCGGTCGCCGATGGCGAACTCTGCGAGGTAGCGGTGGTAGTCGCCCTTCATCTTGTGGTAGAACACCTTGGACTCGCCGGACTTAGCAGAGGGGATCAGGTGCTGGTCGAGGACCTCGAGGATGTCGTCGCAGATGCGTGCGAGCTCGGCCTCGATCTTCTGGCGGTACTCCTTGATGAGGCCGACCTGGGACGAGTTGCCCTTAGACTCCTCCTTCTGCTCAATGGAGGTGACGATTCTCCACGAGGCACGGCGGGCACCGATGACGTTCTTGTAGGCGACGGAGAGGAGGTTGCGCTCCTCGACGGTGAGATCACGGTCCTCGGAGGCGACGATCTTCATGTTCTCGACCATCTCTACTTGGAGTCAGCCGAGCGCCGAGCGCAAGACACATACGCGGAGGAGCGTCGGACGCATAACATACCCTCGTAGCGCTCAGCCTGCTCGGCGAGCTTGGCGAGATAAACCGCATCTTCGTGGGCCATCTTGTCGTAATTGATGGACGTGGGATTTGTGAGAACTGCAAGGACAGCGCTTATGCGTCAGCAAAGTGGAACTCGGCGGACAATAGACGAGAGGCGATGGTGTAATGTGAATCGCCGAGTCAGGTGAGAGGACGAGAGTTTGGGGAGAGGTGAACGGGACGGAAGGAGAGCCCAGACGCATCGGCGGGGGTGGACGTGAAGTGAATTAAAACCGCTTGGGACCGCAGGAAGGCCTTGGGCAACTGCCTTGCCCTTCGTCAAGCTGGCGAATGCGCCTCGAAGCGAGAGAACAATCGGAAGCCTCAGGCAGGGCCGATGTCACCATCGAGACAATTGTAGCCTCCCCGCAGGAGCGTGGTGGGGTTTGCGCCTACCGCTAAAGCCGATGGGCGCGTCGTCGAACGGGGAAGGGATGACGGCGCGGGTGCTGTACAGTCGCGAACTGGCAATGGGGGGAGATTTGTTGATGGATGAATTGTGCTGTGAGGGTGGACTGGCGGTCGTCGCTGGGAGACGAGGGCGTGTGCAGTCGGGTGAGCGTCGTGGCAGGCGATGACGACACTCTCAGGGTTTCCCAGGATAGGATGCAGAGCACAGGCAAGGCAGGGCAAGGAGAGAGGGACTCGGGAGAGACTGGGCAATGGGGGATGGGCCAGGTGATAGGTCAAGGGGTGCCGTGGGCAGGCGGGCGGGTTTAGAGTTCAGCAGGCACGCACCTTTTGTTTGTTGCGGTTATCGCGAAGGGAAGGGCTGCACAAGACGCGTGAAGCACAAAATAAGGGAGGGACTTTGTGTGGGTTTGTTGTGAGTGGTTTGGGGGGGAGAAGGCAAGAAGATTTCGGAAGTGGTGCAGTGTCGAAATTGGGGATGGGTTTTGTTGGCTGGTGCCGGAGAGAAGGTGAAGCGGGCAGCCAAGGTGCAGGTGGGAGGGAGAGGAAGAAGGCGGCGGCCACATGTATCCAAGTGGACGGGGGGGTTTGATTTGCGCCTGGGGGGGGGGATGCTGGGTGCTGGGACTGGGAACTGGCAAACTGGGGGGCAAGCTGGGCGGGCGGGCACTGCTGGACGGGCGGTGGGCCACCTGGGATGGTGCCCAGGTGCACTTTGACTGGGCTGGACGCTGGACTAAAAGTTAGGTGCTCACTGGACTGGGAGTCATCCATCCGCGCTTGGTCTGCCCCCCAGGCCCCCCCCGTCAACACGACGTCTGGTGCTGCTGACCGTCACCACTCCAGTCCCCGCCTAATGATGCCCGTTTCGTGCCCCTCCTGAAGCCTCACGCCCGCCCGCCCGCGCAATGCCATGCAGATGCCATGCCATTGCGCACTCTCCCATTCCCATTCTCAGATAGGCCCACCCGTTCTGCTGCACCTACATAGTACATGCTATACACACGCATCTCTACTTTGTACCTTGTTGACGTGGTCATGGGTGTCTGTCTGTGATCCTCACGTCCTCTCAGGGTCGCTCGCCCGACTGATTGCTTCCCCTATTCGAAACGGGCTTCTCATTGGGCTGACAAGCATCTAGTGCCACATCATGCTTTATCTCATGTTGGTAAACAAGAAGAAGTCACGGTACAGACGTACACACACACACACACACACACAGACCAATCCTTCTGCTCCGGCACGTCCAACTCTCCTCTGGTGACATTCAAGCTTCTCAGTCGAGTGTGGGCCTACTATTTGGTGCCCGTAAGTTGCAGCACAACACTTCTTACAGTTGCCATGGAGCCTCTTGTGCAGAATTGCTGCAGATATCTCCCGAACGCCCTGGATCATTATTGCTCGGGTCCAGGCGGTAAGCCATAGGGCACTTCTAGCGACTTCCATCGTCGATACAGATGGCATAGTGAGCTTGGTCTGGTGTCAAAGCTTGCGGCTGAGACCTCCTGCCATCCCATTGTCAATGCCAACCGCCCGTTGATGCGTCTCAGGCATGTACAAATGTCCATATCGCCTGGCCCTGCCTGGATGGCGGCACCAATCAGGGCGCGAATTCCCAGTCCAAGACACAAACCCTTTGATGAGCGAGCGCACGAGCCAAGTATTTGGTTGAGGATGATCGCAGGGTCCGTGGATGGCTTGAAAAGAGGGGACCTTGGAATCGGGCAAGGGACGGGAACGGAGATCGCAAGATAACGTCGGGGTCTGCAATGCAAGCTTACCACCACCACCACCACCACCATCCCAAGAAACCTTCCAGAGGGCATCATGCAGGCCTCTTCAGATCTCCTGCGGCCCATCAGGTGATACGTCGTGGCCGTCGAGAACCCTGACCAGTCATCGCGGGCTAGGCCGGTGGTGTGTGGCCACAGCGAGCTTAAACGACGTCACTAGACCACCGCCGCGGGAGGAGCTGAGCCACTAGGTCGACGACGGTTACGCAGTACGGGGGCGGACGCTCTGTTACGCAGAAATGGCCTTTATTGCCAAGACATTTCCTGTAACCCCACGTCTGCGGCAGGCTGTCACAGCCAGTCAATGCGTGTCCGGAGAATTATGCCCTCGGTAACTTGGGGCGTCGAGTTTTCTGTAGAGAGCGACAGCTCAATTGATGTTTCGCACCGTATGGTCCACTGCCAGAATGGCGGTCGTCGAACGAGCATGCGAGGACAGCTTTCTAAGTCGGTAACATGGCAAAGCAGGTGCACGTAACTCGGCTGCCAAATTTAGAATGAGCAGGACCTCAGAGTGATCCACTCGGCCGCCTAGTATAACGAGCAGCAAATACCATAGTAGACAGTCAGACAGAGACATACAACAAACCAACAGCCAAGGCAACGGCAATCACAACGCAACGACGGGGCTTGCCAGTTCCCCCTCAGTGAGTGCCTCGACGAACCACCTGATCTGGTTATTTTTGCTTTGGACAACACAACACCCTCATGACGAGACATGATTACATAGTCCGCGGGTATATGGCAGGTTCTAGTCCCTGCCAGCTGCTTCGGATCCAGCCGGCCCGTCTCGTTACTGTGGCCTGACCTGCTCCCACCAGACAGGCATCCGTTGCTGGGTCTAGGTGGTGTCGGTGGCTCCACTCTCGGCCTGCAGCTCCGTCATCAGCCGAGCTCTACCACGGACGCAGCGTAGCAACATAAGCTCCTCGCTTCGCTTCCGTCTTCTCTGGCGCCCAAAAATCCCTTCCACTCATCACAGCATTCGAAACCCAATTGAATCAAACCAGGTACGCATGCTCCCCATCCCATCGCGTCCCGTCCCCTTCTCGAGCTTCGGGCCTCCGGCTTCCTGCTCCTCGAGTGCTACGTGCGCACCGAGCTTCAGCTTGAGCCTCCCCAATCGAATCTGCCTTCTCGTCCGGAAGTACGGGGAAGGGCGAACACGCCTGCAATTCTACAGGCGGCTTTCTGACACACTTTCCACGCAGACAAACCGCAGTCATGTACAGACAGACCCTTGCCAAGGTCCCCATGCGCAGCTGGGCTGCCACCCCGATCTCGCGCCGGGCCTTCTCCATCACCGGCCGTGTCATGGGCGAGGGCGACACTGGTGCCCCCCCGCGAACCGGCGGCCAAGGGTAAGCGATCCATTTCCCGTGTGCCACGGCCCTTCCCTCTCGTGAAGAATTTTGGGAGAAGGAGGGCCGGAGATAGAGACAGGGTCAGAACGCCCTATAGAGCAAGTCACAAAGATGGCTAACCCGGGAATTCCGCCCCGAACAGAGACGCCTTCCAGCGCCGCGAGAAGGCCAACGAGGACTACGCCATCCGCCAGCGCGAGAAGGAAAAGCTCATCGAGCTCCGCAAGAAGATCGCCGAGCAGCAGACCCACCTCGAGAAGCTGGGCGAGCACATGTATGTTTCCTCCCCTTTCCCTCCTGCGGACCCCTTCACCTCCATGGACCAACCCTCCGCCCTCCCCATCCCCAATATTCCGCCTGCCTAGACGGAATATGTGTATACCTGAGGCAGGGGGTTGTGGGCAGGGAACCGACAGGAAGACAACGAGTGGGAACCTGTGCTGATTTGTGTCTCTCAGTGACGAGTTGACTCGCGAGCAAGGCGGCGAGCAGAACTAAGCCCTTCTCGGAGGCTTGGAATTTCTTGTTTTCCACGGGCGAGGAACGGATAACGAAGGCTTGTAGAGATGCGGGCGTTCGGACCCTTCAGAAATGAGGCGTGTGTAGTTCCGAGGTTGTGTGTATGAATGGACTACTAGTAGCCGTAGTCCGGTGTACATATACATACCCTATCGTGCTGTCCCGACGGGTATGCATGGATCTTCAAATTGAGAAAAAATCCCCACCTCGACCACGTGTTCCCTAGTTGTGACGAAGAACAGACCGAAGCTCCCATACACGTTCCTGCTCCCATGTGTTATCTATGGGGTTACTTGGTCCTGCTGTATCGTGTAATGCTATTATGTACGATGGCTGAAGCTAGTGGTCAACCAAGCGCTGATCTGAAAATGTGATTGATTATTTTCATGTTTGCCTTGAACGGGGTGCTACGAACGCTCGCTTTTTTAAGAGTTGGACTTATTTGGAAGGTGTATAGATATTTCTTGATATCTGAAGCTGCCAATACCCCGAGTTCACAGGTACAATTTCGTAACATCTCGTACGCAAAGCCCCCTGACAATACATCGTCATCATTTGCAGCCATCAAAAGAAAGACAGGTGTAGATGGTACCGTGGGGATTACGAAATACTGGTCCCCCGAACATGCTTTGGATACTTGGGGGCCAAGGTTCTTGCCGATCAATCCAGCGGAGACAAAAGTAGCACAGAGTACAGCAGCAAGACAGATTCTACAGCTTTGATACACGCCATCACTCCCTTATTATTTCCCCCCTTGAAAGACCACGAAGAGGGTAGAGACTAGCGACTCTTCCCTGGTATGTACAGTGACACACAATGTTGCATCCAAGCCTGAACTCCGTTTTACGTATCTACCAAGATGCCTGGTCCCGTGGGTTTCGGCCCAGATAGTCTACACAGCTTGTCCCCGTCTCCATCCATAATAGCAGAACCGAGAGGGCGCGTCTCATCTGCGGCCACCCATGTAAGATCTGTAGAAGCTCTCGGCAGCGTCTTGCTCCGAACCGCCGTACTGGTTTCCGATGGTGGCGCTTGCCTTCTGTGCCGCGTTGACCTTGGCCTGCAGGGAGGCAGCGTTGGTGTCGATCCACTGCAGCTGGGTCAGGTGGTTGTTGAGCACGCGGACGATCTGGCTCAACTGCGAGATGTGTGTTAGTGTTCTGGTACCAGGCAAACTCGGAGGCACAAGTGTAAAGACTCACCGGGTCGTCGGGCTTGTTGCCCTTGCTGAGCGTGCCGGAGATGTCATTGATCTCCTTGATCATCTTGGTCAGGTCTCTGCCCATCTCATCCAACCGATCCGTCAGCTTCTCGGCAAGCTTGTACGTCTTCTCGCGTTCTTGGTCAGGGCCGGCCAAGGACTCGGCGCGACCAATGTCTCTAGAGAACATCTGGTCGACTTCGGCCTCGTATTTATCAAGCCAGACCTCGAGCTCTTCTTGCTGGCTCTCGACCGTGATCAGATGTCGTTCGACGTCTCGGCTGGCCTTGTCTGCTTCAAAAGTGTTCAGGTACAACTCCTGAATCTTGGCGCCGTTCTCAACAAGAAGTCTATCCCAAGCAGCCACTTGGGCTGCTTGCTCCTTGAACTCCTTCTGGTACTTGGACAGATCGGTCGCCCAACGCGTAATGATCTCGTCCATGGTCTTGTTCTTGAGGCGAGCCAACTGTGATGTGGGTCCCGTGGTAGACGCTCCCAGAGGGTTCGAAGCGGGTTGAGTGACGGGGGTACCGGCCGCCTTTGCACCGCCAAGGGCAGAGCTTGTAGCTGGTGCTGCGGCGGCAGCTGCCGGTGTTGAGGACGGAGCTGCGGTGGTAGCCGCCGCGGCACCGCCAAACAGACCACCAGCCGCTGGCTTGGCCGCCCCTGAAGTAGCGGTGGCACTTGAAGTCGCAGGAGCAGAAGTTGAAGTTGCAGCGCCAAACAGGCCCCCGGCCGACTTGGGAGCCTCAGACGAAGCTGCACCTGTAGCCGGCTTGGCGGTGTTCCCAAACAGGCCTCCGGATGAGGCAGCCGTTGTAGCTGGCGTAGATGAAGAAGAGCTAGCCCCGGCGGCTCCAAACAAACCCCCAGAGGCTGGTGCAGTGGTAGCCGCAGCGCCTACTTTGGAGTCTGCAGGCTTAGCCTGTGTATCGGCAGGTTTGGCGAACAATGAGGGAGTTGATGAAGAAGTAGCAGCGCCAGTAGCTGCCGGTTCGGAAGCTGCGGGCTTTGCTCCGCCGAACAAACCACCTTCAGCCGCCTTGGGCGGGCCGTTGTTCGCAAACAGGCTTCCTTGCTGCTTGGGCAATGGCCCACTTGCAGCGGAGAAAAGGTTCGTCTTCTTGGCTTCGGTCTTCTGCCCATCAGCTGCCGGCGGTGCGCCGGCGGGAGTCGTAGAGGGCAGATTACTGAACATGGACTTGGCGGGAGTTGCAGTGGCAGAAGCTGCGGGGGCATTGGAAGATCCGAACAGGGACGTCGAGCCGGTTGTGCCAGTCTGCCCGGTCGCCGCAGGGGTAGCGCTGGCGGATCCAAATAGAGACGCCGAAGTCGTGGCCGTCGTCGGTGCTGTCGTGGCAGGAGTGCTGGTGTTGGCAGAACCGAAGGGCGACGGCGAGGAGCCAGCCTTGGGGGCGGCAAACAGGCTGCCTGGTTGCGTGCTTGGTGTACTGGCCGAGGTGGGCTTGTTGGCAAACAAGCCTCCCGAGGGGAATGCGCTGGCGGTCGTTGATGCGGCGGGTGCTGCACTGGAGGCCGGGGCGGAGCTGGCGTTGCCAAACAAACCGCCTGGCGGGGTCGGCTTGTTGGCAAACAACCCACTGCTCATTGCTGGCTGAGAGGTAGATGCACCACCAAACAGTCCACCAGATGGGCCCGTGGTCGTAGGCGTGGTCGTACCTGAGGCAGGAGCAGCACTGGACGCGGCGCCGAACAAGGACTTCTGGTCTGCGGGTTTGGCAGCCGAGTTGCCGAATAGACCGCCTCCAGAGGCGGGTGTTGAAGCACCACTAGCACCGCCGCCGCTGGCGTTTCCAAAGGCGAAGCTGGGGGTTCCGGACGACTGTGCCTGGCCGAAGAGACCACCGCCCGATGCAGGTTTGGCCGAGGAGCCAAACAGGGAGGTTGTGGGTGCAGTCGAGGTGGTGGCACCAGTGGTTTGGGCGGCCGAGCTGGCGGGAGTGCCGAAGGTGAAGGACATGATGGGCAGCTAGGGCCTTGGGAGGGGCTGGCAGGCTGGAATGCGGTTTGATGTCGAGGTGGCGTCGAGATGGGATAGTTGTTGGTCGGGTCTCACAGATCTCTCATCCTTACGTCGCTAGCTCGCTGGATGCCGTGAGCCAGGCGGGATGCCTGTAGGGTCCCGGGTGCGGGCGCGGGCGCGGACACGCTTCGGGGCGTTTGCAGGCTGCTTGTTGTGCGTGCTAGACAGCGCAGCGAGGCAGTCGTCGTCTGGTCGGATGCGGTGTGCAGTCCGTCGCTGAGTAAATGGGCGGTTGTTGTGAGGTGACGGGCTGTCACTTTTCGCGAGATAGCTTCGCAAAGAAAAAAGCACGGGCAAGGAAGCACCAGACAGTTGCTGAACGCGCCTTTGCTCCGCTAACCTTGGGCACGTACCGTGGGAATCTTAGTGGCTAACTCAAGTCAGTAAGTACTGTGGTACCTACCGCACCGTGCCTAGCGCGAGATTTCCAGCACGCACCATGCCGGGCGGCCGGGCGGCCTGGCAGCCAGCCTCGCCGCCAAGCCCTATCCATCCACCCAGCGCCGTCGGATTGGGTGAATGCTAGGCCGCCTGGGTCCCCTCCCCACTCTCTCACGAGGCTGGCCACTCACCGGGGCACACTACACTGCGATACCTAGGTAGGTACTGTGGTATGCCAGCCAGCGCGTGCCAGCAGGAGAAGGTAGGTACTGTAGCAGCAGTCTAGGCCTGGGACCGAAACAGCCTAGCAGCCTAGCAGCCGAAATATGGGCCCATCAGCCAATGCTAACCTCTAGCTAAGGCTGCCAGTCCCAGTCGAAGCCCGTCCACGATCCGTGGGACCCAACTTCCTCCCCCATCGTCAGTGACGAGCATCAATCGACTAAGGGGATCAAGTCCAGCCAACCGCGTCATTCCCTCCAGCATCGCCATCTCGCCGCCTCCTCTGCATTGCACCTCTCCCCTCTGCAATATCCTACCGTCCTCTGCGTTTCATCCCATCTCCATGAGATTGTTCAGCCACGCACAACACCTGAGTTGCCCACCGACCTAGATTCAAGCTCCCCCCTACAAAGCTCTTCTTGTCGAGCCAGATCGTCCGGCGCGCCTACCTGCTGGTGCGATACTTCATACAGCACGCAGCTCGACACCAACAGGCTCCAAGAACATGTCTGAGGGCCGCCGAAGATCCTCGAGTCTCGAGCCCCCCGAGCGGAAGGACGTTGCAGATCCTGGTGCTCATGAGTTGAGTATGTGTATATAGCATGACAAACTATATCCCCCATTTCTTCCGCCTCTCTGCCTGGCCACGGCTCTAACATTATATACCGCAGCCTCCGATTCTGATGACCACTTCTCGGACGCTCAATCCGTCCCTGCCGAGACCCCTACGCCAGCCTCGCCCGTGCCCAAGACCAGAGTTGAGAAGGTGGACGACGAGCCATCGTACGGCGAAGTCCCCGGGACCGAGGCTTACGAGAAACGCACTGGCGATGCCGCGCCGGACGAGATCGCCATCATCCCAGAGACCCAGGCTCAAGCACAAGCCGAATCAGCAGCGTCGACCGACACGCCCACGCCGGGAGGGCAGCCCATCCCCAAGACCGTCGTCGACGAGACTGCCGACGGCCCGGGCTCCACCACCCACCACTTCCAGGAGGACCTCCGCCAAGCAGACGCCGCCCCAGATTATGTTCGGAAGCCAGACGGCACGGGCGAGGCCAACACCATGCCCGCCTCGCTAGAGACTACTGGAGAAGGAACCGGTACGGCCGCCAGATCCTCCTGAGCTACCCACCTCGATTGACCTTGTCCCCGTAGATGCTGCGCCCATCTCTCCTGCTCTCAAGTCCCCCATGAAACACCGGCGAAGAAAGTCCTCGGCTGCCAGGTCGACTGGCGGCTTTGACGAGCAAGGAGCGGATGACGATGGCCAAGATGATGATGATGACTTCGGTGACGATTTTGACGATTTCGAGGAAGGCGACGAAGACGCCGACTTTGGCGACTTTGACGATGGATTTCAAGAGGCCGAGGCGGACACGGCGGCTCCTCCTCCTGGACCCGTGGCTGCGCCGCCGCCGGCCTCTACACCCTCATTTGTATGTTTAGCACCTAGTCTACATAGCAGTCTGCCCGAGCTGACAATCCACTCCTTTTCCAGCCCATCTTGGACCTAGACGGTCTCGACTCAGAGGACATAGTAGCAGCTACGGAACCGTATCTGGACGCTCTCTACCCACCTGACTTGGCAGATTTGCCCGTAACCCCATCTCCCCCCAAGGAGAACCCCATCTTTTTTAACCCACGAAGCGCGTCCCTATGGTCGCAACTGGCAGCGCCGCCGCCGCTACAGCCGCCCGACTGGATACGGTCACGTATTAGACGATTATTCCTAGTATCACTCGGCGTGCCTGTGGACCTGGACGAGATCCTGCCTGCCTCCAAGCAGAAGAAGCTCATCCTACCTTCGTTGCACCGGGTCACCTCGAATGGATCTCTACGGACGTCAATCGACTCTCGCTCGCTTTCACGGGTCAGGAAGACGGATGCAAACAACTCCAACGTGTCGCTGGATTCACAGGGCAAGGAGAAGCCTCGATCGTCGTCCAAGAGGAGGAAGGGCCCGCCGCCGGAACCGGCTCTGGACCTCGTGGCGGCCAAGCAGCTTTGCACGACGACAGACGAGGCCCTGAACGGCATGACGGACGAGGAGCTCAAAGGGCACATCAAGAAGCTCGAGGAGCTGGACGGCTTGGCCAAGGAGCTGCTCGAGCACTGGAAGAAGAGGACAGACGAGAAGATTGGCGACAGGGAGGCATTCGAGGGGGTTATAGAAAACCTGGTCAAGCACGCGCGCAAGACGAGGAAATAGATTATATTCTAATAATAAGTTAATGGGGAACCAAGGCTGCTGGTATGGACTCTCGGCCGAGCTCTTTCTCGTCCGACCACCTTTCTCTCCTTCCCTGTGCTCCGGTCTTGAGCGAATGCTGGGTGTGCGATGTGGAGAGCGCTCGTCAAGCCAGCCAGCCATCCATTCATCCATTGGAATAGAAGGAGAGGAGATTGCATGTTTACGGACATCGGACATGGAGCTGGCCGGTTCTTTGTGGAGCAGGACAGCAGAAGTCTGTGTCTGGTTGACAAATTTCAATTCCACTTCCAACTCCGAAGGCCTCGGCCACGGCCAAAGGATATCGTCGGACAGGCGCGGCGAGAGACGAGGTCGCGCGACGATGATAATTTCATTACGTGGTATCCATCGCCCGTCCTCCTTGTCCCTGCTATAAGTACATACCCTCGTCCTGGAGGAGTCGAAATTAACGCCGTGCCTTCTCAAGAGGGAAGGAGGGGTTGTCGCCAGCGCGCTCGAAACGAGCGCCAACCCCGCGGTTAGGCTGTAGGCTGTAGGCGATCGGCCCAGGGTGGGGCCCAGCCCCAGCACCCATGCACGCCCATGCCATGGCACATACAGTACCGTCCAGTAGGGGCCATATGTAAGCTAGGTACATGCAATCAGGGGGCCTGGGTGCCAACATTAGGTAGGCCGCAGCCCAGGGTACCAACGCCCATAAGAGGTAACCGAAAGGACAGACACACACAGACACTGGACACACACATGCTATGTGCGGTACACACACTTTTGGGCACACAGCAGCACAGCACACCGCTAGCGCGGCACTGTCCTTGGTGTCGGTCCCTGTGGTGGTGCGCTGTTGGTTCGCGGCTCGGCTTGCCGGGTAGGGGTAGCGTGTTAGGGGTGCTACCTAAGGAACGGCCCCCCGGGGGGTGCCAGGGGGCCAGGGGGGCCAGGTGCATGACAACGTGGGCGCGCGGGAACCTGGGAGCACTTTTTTCTTCGGATTGCCTCGTTCCATGCTCTTGATTGCGCCGGCCTCGTCGAGCTCGTCACCAACGCCGGCAGCCCACGGCCATTCATTCGCATGCACTGATGTCCAGCAGGATCTGATTTGCATTCACCGGGCACCCCATTTGGCAGCCCCCATCCCCTCCTTCCACTTGTACTTGTTGCGGACCGCCGGGTCCCCGTTCTGTATTCCCACCGTCCAGTGCCGGGGACACTCGCTCTGTATATAATTGCTGCGTCTCTCCCTGCCCAATGACGCTGCGTCACCTGGGCCGCCTGGAGTCTATGTCCAGACCCTCGCCCGCCCTCAGACCCGCGCGCCTCTGTAGATATAGATCGCCGCCCTCGCTGCCCTTTTCCAGCTCGCGGCTCCTCGCTCCCTCGCACTTGCAGCCAAGCAAGCCAGCCTCAACCCTCAGGCAAGTTCAGCTCTGGGCCTCGGGGCCCGACCTTCCCACCTGGGCAAGCCAGCGGGCAGTGACTAACAACCTCGAAGCTTATGTAGCTCGGCTCCACGCCCCCTCAGCACCACCACCACCACAGCTGCCTCTACACCTGTCCCTCCTACCCGTGTCACCACTTCACGCCGCCCGCTGCCCTCCTCGCGTGCGCCCTCCTCGCTGAGAAACACCACCCCGGCCAGACACTGCTCCTACCAGCGGCTCAACAAAATGTGCAGACTCGCCGGCAGCGACATCGAACACACGGGCGGCGCAAACCCCGACCCCACCCAGGGCCGGGAGCTGCTGCCCACCAACGTGATCCCGAGGCACTACGATGTCACCCTCGAGCCCGACTTTGAGAAGTTCACCTTCAAGGGCACCGTGCTGATCGACTTTGACGTCAAGGAGGAGACCAAGTCCATCTCCCTGCACACCATCGAGATCGACATCCACAGCGCCCGCGTCAAGGACGGCGACAAGATCGTAACGTAGGTCCCCGCCGAAGCTGCTATACTTCGCCGCAACATGCTCACACACAGACCCGGCAGCTCTTCCTCGGCCGTCACCTACGACGAGTCCAAGCAGGTTTCCAAGATCGACCTCAAGGATGCAGTCCCCGCAGGCGGCAAGGCTACCCTCGAGGTCAAGTTCACCGGCCAGCTGAACGACTCCATGGCCGGTTTCTACCGCTCGACCTACAAGAAGCCCGACGGCACCGAGGGCATCCTGGCCACCACCCAGATGGAGGCCAATGACTGTCGCCGCGCCTTCCCGTGCTTCGACGAGCCACTGCACAAGGCCAAGTTCACTGTCACCCTCATCGCCGACAAGCACCTCACGTGCCTGAGCAACATGGACGTCGCCTCCGAGTCCGAGGTTACTTCTGAGATCAATGGCACAACCAAGAAGGCTGTCAAGTTCAACCCCACCCCCTTGATGTCGACGTACCTTGTCGCCTTCATTATTGGTGATTTGAACTACATTGAGACCAAGAACTTCCGCGTGCCTATTCGAGTGTATGCCCCACCAAGCTCGGACATCGAGCACGGCCGGTTCTCTCTTGAGCTTGCGGCCCGAACTCTGGATTACTACGAGAAGATCTTCGGCGCCGACTTCCCGTTGCCCAAGATGGACATGGTCGCCATTCCTGACTTTGCGGCTGGTGCCATGGAGAACTGGGGTCTGATTACTTACCGAGTGGTCGATCTTCTCTACGACGAGAAGACCAGCGGTGCTGCCACCAAGGAGCGCGTTGCCGAGGTCGTCCAGCACGAGTTGGCCCACCAGTGGTTTGGAAACCTTGTGACTATGGACTGGTGGGAGGGTCTTTGGCTCAATGAGGGTTTTGCTACGTTGATGAGCTGGCTGAGTAAGTGACGCCGATGACTCTCCTTTGACTCGGATTCTGACTATTTGTTTAGGTTGCAACCATTTCTACCCCGAGTGGAAGGTCTGGGAGAACTACGTTACCGACAATCTGCAGAGTGCCCTCAGTCTGGATTCACTCAGGAGCAGTCACCCTATCGAAGTTCCAGTGAAGAAGGCCAGCGAGGTGGATCAGATCTTTGATGCTATTTCATACTCCAAAGGCTCATGTGTCCTTCGCATGATCTCCACCTACCTGGGCGAGGAAACTTTCCTAGAGGGTGTCAGACGGTATATCAAGAAGCATGCTTATGGCAACACGCAGACCGAGGATCTATGGGCTGCTCTGGAAGACGCCAGCGGCAAGCCCGTAAAGGATATCATGTCCATCTGGACCAAGAACGTCGGCTACCCCGTCGTTCAGGTTACTGAGAACAGTGATAGCTCGATCCACGTGAAGCAGAACCGATTCCTCCGGACCGGTGATGTCAAGCCTGAGGAGGACAAGGTTCTGTATCCCGTTTTCCTGGGACTACGAACCAAGGACGGTGTTGACGAGACATTGACCCTGTCCAAGAGGGAAGACAACTACAAGCTTAAGGACTCAGAGTTCTTCAAGCTCAATGCCAACCACACCAGCATCTACCGAACATCGTATTCTCCCGAACGCCTTGAAAAGCTCGGAAAGGCCGCCAAGGAAGGTCTGCTGAGTGTTGAGGACCGCGCTGGCATGATTGCTGATGCAGGCGCTCTTGCCGTCTCTGGTTACCAGAAGACTTCTGGTGTCCTGAACCTGTTGAAGGGTTTTGACACCGAGGATTCCTTCGTTGTCTGGAGTGAGATCATTGCTCGTGTCGCGACAGTTCAATCTGCTTGGGTCTTTGAGGATAAGTCTGTGAAGGATGGCCTCGAGGCCTTTGTGAAGGACCTTGTGAGCGAGAGAGCCCACAAGCTCGGCTGGACCTTCACCGACAAGGATGGTCACATCGAGCAGCAGTTCAAGGCCATGGTCTTCAGCGCCGCTGGTATGGCTGGCGACAAGAAGATTGTAGATGCCGCAAAGGAGATGTTCAACAAGTACATGGCTGGTGACAAGTCGGCTGTCCACCCGAACATCCGCGGCAGCGTCTTCAGTATGTCTCTGAAGTACGGTGGCAAGGCAGAGGTAAGCAATGTCCTTCGCGGACGGGTTCTCGATCGATGCTAACAAGACGCAGTACGATGCCATTCTGAACTTCTTCCGCACTTCAACCAACAGCGATGAACGCAACACCGCCCTGCGTTGCCTGGGCCGAGCTAAGGAGCCGGCTCTCATCCAGCAGACGCTTGACCTGGTCCTCTCGGGCGAGGTCAAGAGTCAAGATCTATATCTCCCAGCAAGCGGCCTTCGCAGCCACGCCGAGGGCATTGATGCTCTCTGGGGCTGGTTGACCGAGAAGTGGCCCGAAATCTACAAGCGCCTCAGCGGCAACCCGCCTATCCTTGGCAGCATGGTCACCATCTGCACCAGCAGCTTCGCCAAGCAAGAGCAGCTTGACAAGGTTGAGGCTTTCTTCAAGGACGTTGACACCAAGGCCTTCATTCAACCTCTGTCGCAGAGTAAGGACGCGATCAGGAGTAAGATCGCCTGGCTACAGCGTGACAGAGATGACGTGGCCTCGTGGGTCAAGGAAAACGGATACAAGGCTCAGTTGTAGAAATGTGCGTCATAAAATCATGACCACGATTGATGAGGTCTATTAGGAACTTGGGACAATGATGTGGTCCTAGATTAAGACCTATACAGTGAATGCGGGAGCCATCCAAACTGTGGGTGGCTCGACGCATGTGAGTGCCAGCTAAGATACTATACTAGACCCAGAAGGTCGAGTAGGTTCAATGGAAAAACCTCGTCTCCATTCAAAACTGTCCGTCCATAAAAGACATGAGTCCGTAGTGGCCATCTACCTATAGATGCATTATCACTTAAACTGTGTGTAAGTCAAAAGTCAGCACATGAGCTGGCGACTATTTACTCGATGTCGCTGTCTAAGTGGCTAAATTCTGATCTGACGATATCGGTTACAAGTCTCCCAGTCCTCAACCTACAGCATGGGGTGCTTGAGCATCTTACCAAACCCGTTATCTCTTTTCATCGTATAGTTAGAGTCGCATTCGAGGCTACCAGGCATATATGAACAGACCTGGGACTGTAGCGAGCATTGATGTTCGCAGTACTAGTTTTCCAATGTGTTGGGCGCTCCAGCAGTTGCGCTGGAAGTTGGCATCGTGGCAAATTTAGCCTTCATGACATCGGTGAAGGGGTATAGGACCCGATATTGAGATCTTTTACCAAATACTCCATGTTGCTTGGCACATTGGCAGATAAGATGGCGAGTTTCGGAGATAATCTGGGAGAATAGGGGCTCAGGCATATTGGGACAGCGAGGTATTGCCACGAGATTGGTAAACAAGGTATCCCCTGAGAGGCGTGTGAGATGGCGGCGCCTTGAGTCTAGTCTTTTGTCAGTGATAACACACAGACAAGATACGGAAAGCAGAAAACTTACGATATGGTACCAGACGAGAGGGTATCCGTCTTGCGGAACTTGACAACGACGCGCAACATCCGCCCTGCCTCACTCTCATCCAACTCGTGCGTCAGGTGCAGATGCTCCGTGCTGGGGCAGTCCGGGCCCATGCACGTGGGACTCATCTTGATCAGGCCCCTGGTCCACGCGTTGCGCTGGCTCTGCGTCGATGCCAGCACCAGCGCGGCCGAGTTGCCGTGGACCCGGAAGGTGCACAGCCCGGCCATGTCGCTCACCCGGCGCTTGTGCGCCCGCGAGAACCCGGCGTGGAACTTCAGATAGAGCCCGATGCGGTCCGCGCCCTTGCGCAGAACAATGGCCAGGAAGTCGACCATGAAGGCGTCCTCGACCTCCGGGTCGTTGATGTCTACGGGTCGCACGCCCGAGACCTGCGACGGCCTGGCCGTGTCGCGGACCGGGGGGAAGCAGGACTCGAGCCTATAGCCGGCCCTCAGGAGGGTCTTGAAGTCGAAGTGTAGCTCGCCCTCAAACCGATGAAGCGGGAGCCACCGGGATAGCCAGCTGCGCTTCCGGTGCTTCCAGTCGTAGAACATGTGCTCGGTGCCGTCATCATCCAGGAGGTATATGGTCTGTTTCTTGGCTTTCCGGAGCACGTTGGCCCTGGGACACACGAAAGGCGGGCTCCCGTCCAGCCTCCTGTAGTACGATGTCCCTAGACAACGAACCAAGGGGATGGCGACTTGATCAGACTGCCCGCCATAAGGCAGCAGAGCTAGGGTAACACCGATGTCGTTGTCCACCGGCAGCAGCGACAACTCGACCTGCAAGCCGCGATTGGACAGGGACTGGATCGGCAGTGTCAGCACGTCGCCGGATTCTAGAGATGCCAGTCTGCCACAGTTCTTGAACACATGCGGTGATTTGGCCAGGACGCGGCCGAAGCTGAGGGTGTTCCGGATCTCGGTCCACGACATACCCAGACCCCAGGCCAAGTAGCTCTGATCGGTCCGCGTCCGGATGGCCTCCTCCTGCAGCCGGCGGAAGGCGGCCTCGCCCTCGCCGTACAGAAGCGGCATGTTGACGCCCAGGATGCCGAGGAGGCTGTAAGCCATGTCCTCGACGCGGGTCGTGGTGCGGCCGGCGGCCCACGAGAAGCGCTGGGCCAGGGGCACGCGGCGGAAGTCGCCCGTGGCCACAACGGCGGCGTCGATGCCCGTGATCTCCTCGAGCAGCGCGTACTGCGCCGGCCCGAAGTAGTGCTCCCACGTCTTGGCCGTGCCGACGAACATGTCCAGCCGGATGATCTCCAAGCACACACCCCACCCGCCGTCGAAGAAGACCAGCTTGCGCGGCGCCAGGAACTCCTGCAGCGTCCACCCGCGCGTGAACCACCGGCTCCGCCGAAATGCCGAGCCCGGCGCCCCCGGGTCCTCGCCCTCTCCGCCGCCGCTGCCGCTGCCGCTGCCGCTGCCCGCCGGCACGTCGGCCAGGAAGATGTAGCACTCGGCCGCGTTGTGGTAGTACGAGTACATGGAGTTGATGGCCTCGGACAGCTCGGCGCTGCTCGACTTGTCGATGCAGCACGTGTCGATCCAGACCCAGCCGTAGCCGTCCTTGACGGCCTGGCGGCAGCACTCCTCGATCTTGGCGTAGCCCTTCTTGCCCCTCGTCCCCTCCCCTTCACGAGCCTCGGGGTCCCGCATGTCCTGGAACGTCACCTCGTCATCGTGCCAGGTGTGTGACAGGATGGCGTAGGACGGCGCGGCATCGCTGACGTAGTCTTCGAGCTCCCGGGTGAAGACGTTGAGGAGCCGCATGGCGATGAACCGAACCGGCAGGCCGGACGCCCTTCTTGTTGTTGGTTCTCCTATCCAGTGCCTTGGAAGTTGCGTCTAAGCTATCCATACGGACAAGGTACTTCCCCGCGGGCCTGAGAGAATGTTTGAAGCTATATGCATCGGACGATGACGAGCAGTTGTCATGATGAAGATGAACCAGTCCCTGAGATCAATTGAGGGTCTGATTTGCACACAGTTGTGAACGATCCTTGTACGTCGGTAGGATTATTGGTGTGGGGGTACGTGTAAGCTGCTGCGCTGGCATAGAAAAGTACCTAGGCATGTCAACAATAGCGTGGGTGACCGATAGAGTTGGGGCTGAATTGTTGGTACACTCAACAGCAATTCTTGGTCAACTGTTTCGAATGAAATACAATGCCGACTACTTCTGGCATTTGGCAAGCCACGGTGCTTATTTCATATTGATGTGCGAAGATGCCTCAATAATGACTACCATGAGTTAGAAATGGGAAGATACTTCAGGACGGGTCAAGTGACTGTCATTCTCATCATAGTCATCAGGTCCAATTCTTCTGTTATAGCGAACTCAGGCCGTGTCATGAGTTGCAGCCTTCGTTTGGTGTTTATCGAAAGAGCAACATCTGGAGTCACAATCGTTTGACCCACGTTTGCGGAGATGGCGCTACTAGTTCAACAGCATAGAAATGTGTCCGAGAAATAAAGCAGGAGTTACTGCGATGTTTTAAATTACAGTTCCATGTAGTTTCTTCAGTGCTTAGTCATTTAAAGAGTTTCGCTGCTATAAAAACACCTAGTTGCCTAGTTGCAGGGCATTCCTGCAAGTGACATTAAACACCAGCCCTAGTCGCTAGGCTCAGTCAGATGGCGTGCTCATACCGCAAGCTTGTACTCGAAAGGTCGTCGATCACCGCTGGAGTCAAAGACGGAGGACGAGCTTGAGCCGCCGCTCGAGTTCCCTGAAAAGCACCGGGCCGGAGTTCCTACTGAAACGCCCCCCCAAACCCCCAAACGAGAAGTTGTAGCCGGCGCATCCTTGAGTGCCCTTTGAAGTTGTTGGTGACAGCGTCATTTATTAGGTCAGGCGCTGTCAGAGCCGAGCCGCCATCGAAGTGTGCGTGACTGGTTTCATGTTACAGAGATGCTGTATTTGAAAGTGTTCAAGAATCTACAAGAACCAAGGCTCGAGGTAACCTAATGCAGAACACTAATTAGGCTGATTCATTCGGTACATGTTGGTTTGAGGCTACATGAGCCACAAGCATCTGGTAACACTGCTGCTTTCTGAATTTCCAACAGCGAACTTTGTGTTTGATGGTGGATCTGGCGGTAACCAGTATTTCAGAACGGTTGGCGAGCATTGCTCTGCATGCTCTGCGCACTTGAGCCACCCAAGCTGGTTCTGTGCCTTTTGGAGCCCTGGGACGACGACTGCGCGTGGGCAGGTGGTGCGGCTTTCCGCTTTGCGTTGACCACATTCAGAGCCGAGTACATATTTAGGCGCGCCAATGTCTGCTCGAACTCGGCTTCATCCAACTGCGAGGTTGGCTGGGAATCATATACTGCTTCTGAGTAGTCAGCGCTTGCATTCCATGGAGAGGGGGGAGAGCGCGCGCTGTCCATTCTTGGGCGGTGGCCATACCTAGATCCCTAGACCGAGCTGTTACGAGCTCCTCGGTGGTGGCATCCTCACTGCTCTCGATCTCGTCGCTGTCTAGGAGGTCGTGATCTTGCGTCGAGCACTCCTCGCCTATGGCGACTTCGCAGCCCTCAATGGTCTGCTGGTCAACAATGCGATACCATGTCTGCCAGAACGGCACGAGCCTCCTGCCTGTTGGGTGCCACTTGAGAAGCACTCGCTGATCTCTAATGTCGAGACGGTTCAACTCTGCGACGTCTCTGGACATGAAACATTCTTTCCCTAAACATCGCCTTGCACTGGCTACCTTGAATTCATCGGCTCGCGCGACCCAGAAACTGATGCAGTATGGGTCCTATTGTATAAGTCAGTATATCGCCCGATCGAGTCGAATTCAGATGTAGACTCCGTGATGGGTGCCGAACGAAGACTCACTTCATCCGTGAAGGTGGGCGATACGTCCGCATCGCATCTGTCTCCATCAGGCTGTGCTTCTCCCGAAGGAGGACCGGTCGAGCCGAGGTTGGACCCATCTGGAGTCAATGGCAAGCGGCTTCGGGCCTTGACTCGCAGGAATATATTGAAGATGTCTCGCGAATTCTTGTCGAAGTCTGCCGGCACGCTGTTCTCTCTGAAGAAGGCCTCGACTTGGTCGATGTCGTCGAACTGCCTACCGTCCACGAAAGCTTGGTGCAACACAGCCTCGACGTATTTCTGTTGGTACTTGTTCATGTGTTGCGACGACGAGTCCCCCATGAACAGGGTACAATTGATGGCTATCGCATCCTCTTCCCTTTACTGTGTATGCGATGGCTTGGCGCGCAACGAGGATAGGGTGTCGGCGACGTGTGTGACAGGTTGCGATGGATTTATTTGACAACGGCAGAGGTGTTTCAGCAATCGCCCGGCGAGCGGTTGCGGGGTCTATCGCATGCATGTTTGGGCTGCGCCATCCGCCATGGTGTCTGACCAGGTTTGGCAGGGCTATAGCTAGGCTACGGAATACTATAATGCGCGATATCACCTGCCGAGACACTTCGTGGGAAAGTGGAAGATTTATAGCAGCAAAACTTCAATTTCGATTAAGAGCTTGAGATTGTTCGATTGAGATTCTCATTATGTGTAAGGTTGACCAGGCAAGAACGCAAGACAATTGGTCTTCGCTTGGTATTGCTGCGCTCGATTTTGTTAGTCCAAGTAAACCCACGAGGTGAACACTCACAGTCTAGTGGGCACGTGGCCAGAATACAGTGAGTTCTATCGATCGAGACTTACCACCTTGACTCAGAGCATTGGACTGCCAAGTTCGAAGATATCGTACCAAGAGGAGGCCGGCCAACGGCCTCGCCTTCAGCCTGACCACTAGTCCTCATCGGCGAGCGGAGTGTTTATTTGTCGAGTCAACAGCTCCCTTATTCGATTGACTATTTTTCTGTTGTTGCTCTTTCCTTTTCTTTTCTAAAGCTGCAGCTTGAGCTGCAGCCGCCACGCGGTTGGCCTCTATCTGAGCCTTTTCTGACGCCTGCCACCGCCGTGAGCATTGTATTCAGCACCTTGAGAGGTAATCAACTAGGATCTCACCGTCTTCTTGGTTTGCACGTTGAGCAGTACAGGATCCACCTCGGGCTTCTCATTCAGGAACACCCCCTTGTTCTCCTTGAGGAAACGTCTTCCCACGAGAAGCTGTATGGGTGCCTCCTCCGGGGCTAGATAGAACCAATCGGTGCCAAGTCTCCCCGGCTTGCCCATCCACTCGACCTGAGCCCATTTGTCGGACCGGAACTGCTGGCCGGTTATGACTTTGTGGACAGTTGGCGCAGTGGGGTATATCCGGAGACCACAGGCTTGTGCCAGTGCTGGATGAATGAAGTTGACCCCAGTTCCCGAGTCTTCGATGACTTGCGCATCAAACACAAGAGAATTTGTAGGGTTGTGAATCTGTGCCCATTTTAGATGTGACTCGCCGCGCACCAAAACCTCTTGGCCTCTACATTCTTCAATCTGGCCAGCGGGACACTGGGACGGTGATTTAGTATGAATCCATCAGTGAGATACTAGTAAATGGGCTCACTATGAATGCATCTCCTTTGCCAATATCTCTGACATTCTCCTGGATAGCTTGTGCGTGCCATTCCTCCCATTCCTCCTGGTCGACATCTTGAGGGATACCACTCAGAAGATCAGCTATAGCGTAGGCCCTCCGTCTGTCTAAGTGTCTTCTCTTAAACTCCCTATTTTGCTCAGGAGTAAAGTTCCGCGCAGTTGTGTTGGCGTACACGGACATTATTGGGACTGTTAGACAGACAGCGCCAACATGCATATGACGTATTATACAGCAAAGCGGGAAAGAGATTCAAGGTCACATAAAGGATTTAATAGTTTGCAACATCGACTCCTCAGCACGCCAAAGAAACACGAGCATCTATACCAGGGTGTCACTCTGACCTGAGGCCAGCCCTTGCCTGTGCGCACTGTCGAAGTTGCGAACACAGCTATTGAGGAGCCAGCAACAGGCAACAGACTCTGTGAGGGAGCATGTTTCACTGGGGAGGTGAAATGGTGTGAACGGTAGACGTATTCGCCATTAAGGAGGTGCGCCATCTCGATGGTACTGGTGCCACGTCGAATGACAGCTGATTGGTAACAGGGCTGTGCTTCAAAAGAGCACAAGACTGAATTTGCCATCGCGGCGTATCTGGAGTTGCATAAGGCTGGATATTAGGCAGGCTGTGGCAAGCTGCACGCTCCTGCATATGCAAGTTTGCCTGACGATTCCGCTCGAATCGGATATATGAGAGCGACCGAAACGGCTTCTTGATATGCTGAAATCGCGATTGCGATGATGTACATTTCGTGACACGATGGATGGCTACGCAAAGGTCGCAAAATTGATGGCAACTCATGGCGAATATGCCATATTACGTCGCTTCAAAGCGCTGAACATACAGAACCTCCTATATCTTCAGGCCGAAATAACACATCTGGAAACGGAGCTAGCCGAGTTGGCACACCGAGACTCTCGGCATTTGGATAGAGAATACCACTCCAAAGACTGGTTTTCATTGAGTCGGTGTACTTCCGACGAAGACAGGGAACAGTGGGAAAAGTTTGAGGGCCTGAGGAAGAAGCTGGATGCCTTCAGTGCGTTGTCTCCTGGTCACATACAGCAGCCTAACGCATGCTGAATGGCGTAATGAACAGATACTGCTCTGATCAAGCAGCACCATCTTTCGCAACTCTCAAAACCGCGAAAGTACGACCTCGACTTCCTTCGAGACTGGTTCGAACGACCAGGCATGGGCTCTTTTCCTCTGCTTGGTCTTGATCGTAAGTCCTGGGAAAGCCAGTACGAGAATGATCTGGTAGGACTCGTCGTTCGAACTGCGCCTGATGCGTTTTCGGCATGGTTCGCTGAACGTTTAGTCCCTGCACTCCATCATCTCATTGGTGAGAGCTTTCAGGTAACAAAGAAGATGCCCCGCTTCTTATCCAGATCGGATGTTAATCTGTCGTTGTAGAAGCCTATACCCTCTGAGACGGTCGGCGCTGGGATATACAATTATTCTGAGCACAAGCTGGCGGTGGCTCTGCGGGTTATTGCGACTGTTGTTGCCTCTCTATTGCCACTCTGCTCAGTCATTGCTCTGTACATGGTACAGTCAAACAACCTGAGACTCGGACTGGTGGTTTTGTTCTCCGCTTGCTTCTCCCTAGCTCTGGCAACAATGACAAACGCACGCACCATCGAGATCTTCGCAGCTACTGCGGCGTAAGTATACGATCAAGCAAGATGCATGCAAGCGGGCGGCTGACCGCCATGATAGATTTGCAGCAGTGAATGTGGTATTTCTAACGAACAGTACGGGCTGTACTCCTATGGACACACAGTAGATAAAAAGACGATCCGGGCCGCAAAGGCTGCAAGGACCTCCCGAGGGCCGAGTAGAATGAAGCAGCGCAATCTGCTTCCTTCGTATCCTCTTCGGCAGGTATGCCGAGCTCAGATCTGGTTTACACTTGTAGCCGCGGACGGCTCCGAAGAAACAGACTTTGGGGGGTTGCTACCGTAACTCGTATGTGGACAGCGATGACAAAACTCAATTCATCATAGCAACGTTAGCAGTACCAGCCTAGTCCGTTCCTCGGGCAGCCAGACCAAGAGGCACCCTGATGACAGAGACGGTCCGATACAGT
Organism: Neoarthrinium moseri; assembly: GCF_022829205.1. Taxonomy (NCBI): domain Eukaryota; kingdom Fungi; phylum Ascomycota; class Sordariomycetes; order Amphisphaeriales; family Apiosporaceae; genus Neoarthrinium; species Neoarthrinium moseri. Next base: position 49,402 of record NW_026055168.1, on the reverse strand, counting down.
GAGGAGTGTTTGGCTGGGCAGGAGAGACGTCGAGCCAATCAGCAGGCCAGGATTGACCAAGTGCGATGTCTCTGGCTGGAGTGGGCAGTGTGGCAGAGTGGCAGAGTGGCAGAATTTGTTGACCAGCACCAGCACCAGCACCAGCAACGGACGAGACGAGACAGACGGGGGACTGGAGGCAGGTTTCGTTTCTGTTTGTTGGCAGCCGCCGTGGCCCGGGCGCGGAGCTTCTGGTGGGGAAGAGCTGGGAGCTTCGGCCAGTCCGCGGAGGTGACTTGGGCGACGGTGCAATTTAGTATGGCGGGCCATGTACCTCGACCCCTCATGGCCCTCATGGGCAGTGGGCGGGCAGCGAGTCTGTCTGAGACTGCCCAGGTGCTGGCTCGACTTGCAGGCAATGGATGGTGCTGGCGCTGGCGTTGGCCGCTGGCCGCTGGATGATGCGCCTTGGTGCCCACCACCCACCTGCCTTCCGGCCGCCCAGCCCGCCCTCAACCCGCAGGGTTGACCGCTGAGCCAATGCAGAGAACCCCGCCAATATTTCCCATGCCCTGAGAAACAAGACGGCCAAGTTCGAGCTTTCATCTTGACCTTCTGCCCGGACTGTAACTTCGTCCTGTCAACCTTCATACCCTTCCCATACCTCCAGCACACCCAACGTGTAAGTCTCAGATCCCCCAGCATCCGCCTCGCAGCACACAGGACCCAGAACCTCCCGTCGCCCTTCCCAAAGGCTCGGGCGAGCTTGCGAGGGCTGTGACAGCCCAGCACAGCTACCCCACCTACCTCTGCTCCTGTCCGTTGCCCATTGCCTCAAATTTCACCAGTGCACCAGGCCGTGGCGTGGCGATGAGGCATATATCTGGGTACCGAGTGGCATCCAAAACATGGCAAAACACGTCCAAACACGACAGCCATCACTTCCAAGTCCGGGTCTTGGCCTTGTTTGAGCACATCCCTTTTGTCGCTTTAAATAAACCTAAACCTTCCCGTCCTGTCTACGTCTGCAAAACAAAACACAAGGTCGCCAGCCCCGTCTTGTTGACTGACACCATTCATCACGACAGAATCACACACTACTAGACACCATGGCGATCAAGAAGATCCACGCCCGCTCCGTCTACGACTCTCGTGGCAACCCCACCGTCGAGGTCGACGTTGTCACCGAGACCGGCCTTCACCGTGCCATCGTCCCCTCGGGTGCTTCCACCGGTACGTTTCCATCGCCCCTCGAGGCCCCCGTGCAACCCGTGAAGCATCGTAGACGATAGCGTCGTAGACTAACACGGCCCCGGACAGGTCAGCACGAGGCTTGCGAGCTCCGTGACGGTGACAAGACCAAGTGGGCTGGCAAGGGTGTCACCAAGGCTGTCGACAACGTCAACTCGGTCATTGCTCCCGCCATCATCAAGGAGAACATTGACGTCAAGGACCAGTCCAAGGTCGACAAGTTCCTCATCGACCTCGATGGAACCCCCAACAAGACCAAGCTCGGTGCCAACGCCATCCTGGGTGTCTCTTTGGCCATTGCCAAGGCTGGTGCCGCTGAGAAGGTAAGTCCAACTACTCTCCCTGACGAGTTCCTCCGTGACCCCATTTCTCCAAGTTTCCCATGGCCAGGTAGCTGACTGAGTCGCCCAGAGCGTCCCGCTGTACGCTCACATCTCCGACCTCGCTGGCACCAAGAAGCCCTACGTCCTGCCCGTTCCCTTCATGAACGTCCTGAACGGTGGTTCCCACGCTGGTGGTCGTCTGGCCTTCCAGGAGTTCATGATTGTCCCCTCGGCCGCACCTACCTTCACCGAGGCCATGCGCCAGGGTGCTGAGGTCTACCAGAAGCTCAAGTCTCTGGCCAAGAAGAAGTACGGCCAGTCTGCCGGCAACGTCGGTGACGAGGGTGGTGTCGCACCTGATATCCAGACGGCTGCTGAGGCCCTCGACCTCATCACCGATGCCATTGAGCAGGCCGGCTACACCGGCAAGATCAAGATCGCCATGGACGTTGCATCCAGCGAGTTCTACAAGGAGGACGCCAAGAAGTACGACTTGGACTTCAAGAACCCCGACAGCGACCCCTCCAAGTGGCTCACCTACGAGCAGCTTGCTGATCAGTACAAGGAGCTGGCCACCAAGTACCCCATCGTCTCGATCGAGGATCCCTTCGCCGAGGACGACTGGGAGGCCTGGAGCTACTTCTACAAGACCTCCAACTTCCAGATTGTCGGTGACGACTTGACCGTCACCAACCCTCTGCGCATCAAGCGGGCCATCGAGCAGAAGGCCGCCAACGCCCTGCTGCTCAAGGTCAACCAGATCGGAACCCTGACCGAGTCGATCCAGGCCGCCAAGGACTCGTACGCCGACGGCTGGGGCGTCATGGTGTCCCACCGATCCGGTGAGACCGAGGATGTCACCATCGCCGACATCGTCGTCGGTATCCGAGCTGGCCAGATCAAGACTGGCGCCCCGGCCCGTTCCGAGCGTCTCGCCAAGCTCAACCAGATCCTGCGCATCGAGGAGGAGCTGGGCGACAACGCCGTCTACGCCGGCGAGAAGTTCCGCGAGGCCGTCAACATGTAAAGGGTAGACGGGCTACCCCGGAACGAAGAATGACTGATACGGATTATGATCGGAAAGGCGAGGGATGGCTCGGGCTTATTCGGTTGATCGGTTGAAAATAGTGTCATAGACAAAATGCGACTGCTTGTAAGCCATGGCTGGCACCTTCTCACCGAGCACTAACTCGTGAATGTCTTAGCGCGAAAGCCGCGATGGGGGAGGGTTACCAGGGCGAGCCTATAGGTGGCTGTCGTTTCAACAAGAAAGCAGGACCAGCGTGCGAGGTTGGTCTGTATAGGAAGTGAGAGGTGAAGAAAGAGGAGAGAGTCGCGAGAACGAAAACCACCGGCACCTCGGCTATGCGACTTGTCGCCCAGAGCGGGACCCCCCCCCCCCTTTGCAAGTTGCCGGAAAGCTGCAGTGTAGACCAGGTGGCTTGGGGTCCTCTAAGGGCCAGAGGGCTGTGGTTCAGTTGTGGCTGAACTGTGGCGTCAAATTACCTAATTCTTGGGGCTCATGGCTTATGGCTTGTGGCTTGTGGCTTGTGGCTTGTGGTAGGTGTTGGTTGTCAGGGCAACGATCAACGGCGTCCCCTGACTGCCAATTCGGCAGCGGCGCCAAAACAGTCAACAAGGGTTTTGATTGCGATAACTAACAAACCCGCTCCACATGACGGCCCTTTCACGCCTCCTAAGATCTCGCAACTAACACTTAGGAATCCACGACCAGATACACTGCCGGGCCTGTCTTGCGAATTCGGTAACCGGACTGTCCGCAATGGCCCCGTCGGAAGATCTCATCAACTTCGATGTGATCGAAGGCCAGAAGGAGAACATCCAGTCTCTTCCTGGCGGCCGGTCAGCAAAGAAGCTGGCCCAACTATACTCGCCCACACCCCTTCAGCAGCTGCCGACGCCCTCAGACATCAAGGACGCAAATGAGCGCACAAGAGCACAGTACGAGGCTGAGGTCGCCGCCCTCTCCGAGTCGGATGATCCCCTCGACATCTTCGACAGATATGTGAAGTGGACTTTCGACGCATACCCTTCGGCACAAGCGACCCCGCAGTCGCAACTACACACGCTGCTTGAGCGTGCGACCAAGTCCTTCATTGGCTCGTCGCAGTACAAGAATGACCCGAGATACTTGAAACTCTGGATGCACTACATCAACTTCTTCTCAGACGCCCCGCGCGAGACCTTTGTGTTTCTGTCGCGACACAATATCGGCGAGGGGCTTGCTCTCTTCTACGAGGAGTACGCCGCCTGGCTGGAGGGTGCTGGCCGGTGGAATCAGGCCGAGGAGGTGTACAAGCTCGGCCTCGAGCGTGAGGCCAGACCCGTGGCCCGCCTGTTGCGCAAATTCAACGAGTTCGAACAACGACGCGCTGCGCAGCCCGACGATACTAACGCGCCCTCATCTCCTGCTCTACCGACCGTCAGGGCCGCACTCGTTGCCAAGGTCGATCCTTTCGCAGGCGCACGGGCAGCCGACCCGCAAGCACCACGGGCCAACCTGGGCGTGGGCGGCGCCGCTTCGAAACCCACCAAGTCAAAGCTCGCCATCTTCTCGGACGCCGACGCAGCAGCACCGGTCATGTCGTCGATGGGATCAGGCTCCAAGGGCTGGGACAGTATCGGGTCTTTGGCGGACCGCAAGAAGGAGAACACAATGGAGCCCAAGCCGTGGGCAGGAGAGACGCTCAAGGCAGGAGGGAAGAAGAGCAGCGCACCCAAGATGTCCATCTTCAGGGATCCGGTAAGCCGCTGATTTCAGTTCCCCCAATTCGGCCAATGCCAAATGTTGATGATCATAGGACTAATTGTTGGCGGTTGTCGCATTTGTATTTTTTCAGTCCCTAGCAAGAATAGCAGAGTCCCATATTGTCATTGCACCGTCAAAACACCAGGTGATCGTGAATCCCGTTAACGGCAAACGAGAACGTATTTTTGTCAACCTCGAAGCCGTCTACCCGACGCCCGAGGAGCCAGGCACAGAGCTTAGTTTTGAAGAGCTATGGGCCGCCAGCCGAGGATGGTTGGATTGTTCGTGGGAGGAATACGAAAGTGAATTTGATAACGGACAGGAGGACTTCATTGATGAGAACTCACCGGTCGATGTATTGACCCAGAAGGTTGCGACCAAGCTGGTCGTCCACCACGACGTGGTCGAGCTGGACGAGAACGGCGCCATCAAGGCCCATCAAAAGCCCAGCAAGCCAAAGAAGAAGAAAATGATGGAGGTCAACGAAACGCAAGTTAGTAAGTACTTCCAATCCCCAACCCATTGATCTATTTTTCTTTTACGAAGCAAACGAGGGGGGCATTTGCTAACCACCTTTCACAGTCAAGGCAAAGCTGGACTCGCCATCTGGACCCAAGATTCGCAAGAGGAGCACGGCTGAGCCCACCATGACGCTCCACACCAGGGCGGCTACCGATGAGATCTACGACATGTTCAACGCACCTCTCGAGCCATCACAGGGCCAGGATGAGAGCGACGACGATGAGTACATGACAGACGGCGATTACACTAGTGGTGGTGAGAGCACTTGTACTACTCGCCAGATCTCGATGAGTGAGGCTGGTGATGATGATGATCACGACCATGACCATGACCATGACGAAGAGACCTCTGATGTGAAGAGCGTAAGCGAGTGGTCAGATTTCACTGCCCGGAAGCACATCCCAGATATCGACGGTGAGGATGTTGACATGGCGGACGAGGAGGGTAACGAATCGGACCTTATCGACGTCCGCGATGAAGACCACTCTGGCCAAATTACTGGTGAAATCGACCCCCGAGAACGTCGCGACATCAAGACGCCCACGGATGAGGCACCGCCCCAAGGTTGGACGACGTTTGTACCCATCCCGCCAGAGGATTATGTTCCCAACTCTCGGCCGTATAGGGACCCGGTCGAGGTGGCTAACAATCGCCTCCCGTTCATGACGCCGATAACAGAGCGGACTGAGATGTCACTTACCGTCACTGCAGCCAAGTCGCGGTATACCGCCACCCCGGTGTCTTCGCAAATATTGGAAGATGACGAGGAAGAGGAGGACGATGAAGATTTTGAGCCTCTCAGCAGCCCCCTGCGAGAGATTCTTGGCGATAATCGCTCCCCCGTCAAAATCGCCCAGCCAAAATTGCAAAAGACGGCCACGGCACCTGCCAAGACCATCCAGAAAGGTCCCATCATCAAGGACGCACAGTGCAACCCGGTCGACTCCGCAGTTCGCGAAGAAATCTTAAACAGCATGCACCCTCCCTTGGACGCCTACCGAGGCTTCTTTGACCATCGGGACAGCCGCTGCAACCGTGGCGCAGAAGTTCGCAGATTCTCCAAGTCTGGGGCCAAGGCTGGCAAGAGTGGCAACGACCGAAGCAGCATCGGCACCCCTGTTGTTCTGGAGTTTCCAGAGATCAAGTCGACCTACACACTGAAGCGGGAACTCGGTGCTGGTGCCTTCGCCCCTGTCTACCTCGTGGAAAACTCGTGCCCCGACGATCATGCAGAAGATGGAGAGGAGGCATTGATCGAGATGGGTAAGGGCGCATTTGCCACTACGTCTCGAGCCGCGCAGGAAGCATTGAAGATGGAGTTGCCCCCGACAGCTTGGGAATTCCACATGATGCGCCTGTCAGCTACACGTCTCGGCCCTCAACACCGCGCAACTGCCAGCATCTCCGCTGCGCACGAATTGCACCTATACCAAGACGAGGGCTTCCTCTTCTTGCAATATCACCCTCATGGCACCTTGCTAGATGTTGTCAACTTCTTCCGCGAGCAGCCCTCCCAAGCCATGGATGAGCCCCTCGCCATGTTCTTCACTATCGAGCTGCTACGCACTGTCGAGGCCCTGCACTCGAAGCAGATTCTGCACGGCGACCTCAAGGTGGACAACTGTCTCCTCCGCCTGGACTCTCTCGCCGGTGATCAATCTCTGAGCAGCCAATGGCATGCTGATGGCAGCGGCGGCTGGAGCTCCCGCGGGATCGTCATGATCGACTTTGGGCGCGGCATCGACATGCGCGCCTTCGACCCGGATGTGCAGTTCATCGCCGATTGGAAGACCACGGCGGCCGACTGCGCCGAGATGCGCGAGGGCCGACCTTGGACCTGGCAGATCGACTACCACGGCCTGGCGGGCATCGTGCACTGCCTGCTGTTCGGCCGCTACATCGAGACGGCCCGCTGCGACCAGGGCGGCCTCGGCACGGCAGCCGGCCGCCGCTACCGCGTCCGCGAGAGCCTCAAACGCTACTGGCAGACGGACCTCTGGGCCGCCTGCTTCGACGTCCTGCTCAACCCGGGCTCCTTCGTCGACGGCGAGGATGGCGCCCGTATGCCCGTCATGAACGGCCTGCGCCGCGTGCGCGAGCAGATGGAGGCCTGGCTCGAGGCCAACTGCGAGAAGGGCATCGGCCTCAAGGCCCTCATGGGCCGCGTCGAGGGCTTCGCCAGCGCACGAAACCGGAAGTAGGACGCCCGGCGATCGCGCCGCTCGCGCGGAGTCTAGATGCCGTATCTATTCGGCCGACCTAAGAATTCTGAATTCTGGGAATAGAGGGCAGTGGCTCTCGAGCTGGAAAGGGAGTGAGTGACTTGGACTTTTTGCTACCGTGGCAGGGAAGTGGACATAGAATGATTGAGCCCGAAGTTTCTTTTGCACATACACAACAGGCGTTGGCAGCACAGCAAGCAAAGCTTGGGTCTCAGAGACTTGGAATCATGGAAATTTTGTCTCTGTTGCGGGGATCCTCTGATCTCTCATCGAGTCTATAGTATACAGGAGGCGTTGGTGGTTGGTTGTTGTACATTTCAGTTTTACATACCCCCAATTGCACAAAACTGAGTTTCTTCTTTCTTACCTTTTGAACGCTTCGGCCCCCCCTTTTTTTTTACCGCCTTTTGGTTCGTGTGACCTGCCCTTTGCTCAACCCCTAATCTAACCCGCTCTCCTCGTCCGACTCGGCCTTTTTCTTCCCCTTCTTGCCTTTGGCCGCTTTGCCCCTGGTGCCCTTCTTCGCGTCCTGCGCGGCCTTGCGATCGACCTGCTCCTGGATCTTGTTCCGCTCGCTCGCGCCCTGCGCCTGCAGCTTCTTCTCGAGCGCCTGGAACTCCTCTCCCTCCGGGTCCATGCCGACCAGGCTCTCGAGCAGCTTGATCTCGTCGGCCCAGACCTGCTTGTCCTCGACCGTCTTGCCGTCGGGGCCCTTGCGGTCGATGGGCGTCTCGAGGACCATGGGCAGGCCGGCGAAGGCATCGTGGTTCACAACGTTGTGGAAGGCGCGCAGGCCCAGGAACCCCGTGCCGATGTTGGCGTGCAGGTCGCGGTGCGAGCCCAGCGGCGCCTTGCTGTCGTTGATGTGGAACGCGCGCAGGTACCCGGCCCCGACCACGTCGTTGAACCGCCCTACCGTGTCCCGGAACGCCTCGGGGCTGCGCAGGTCGTAGCCCGCCGCGAAGGCGTGGCACGTGTCGATGCACACGCCGACCCGGCTCTTGTCCTCCACCAGCGCGATGATGTCGCGCAGGTCCTCCCACGTCGAACCCACCACGTTGCCCTGGCCGGCCATGTTCTCCAGCACCGTGACGACGGTGCTGGTGGCCTTGTGGGCCTTGTTGAGCTGGGCGGCGATGCGGCCCACGGCCTCGGCGCGCGCCTCGCCGTTGGTGTTGCCCGGGTGGAAGTTGTACAGGCGGATGCCGAGCTGCTCGCAGCGGCGCAGGTCATCGAGGAAGGCGTCGTAGGCTTGGTCGGCCTTGGCGCGCTCGGCGGCGGCCAGGTTGACGAGGTACGAGCCGTGCGGCACGCAGTGCTTGTCGACGGCCCAGCCGTGCTGCTTGGTGCAGGCGTGGAAGGCCTGGATAGCCTCAGGCGCCAGCGGCGGGTTGGCCCACTTGCGCTGCGACTTGAGGAACAGCGCGAAGGCGTTGGCCCCGATGTGCACCGCGTTGGTGACGCTGTTCTGCACGCCGCCGGCGCTCGACACGTGCGCCCCGATGTGCATGGCCTTCTGCAGCGAGGCCACCGCCGTGCGCGGCGCGAGCGGCATGGCGTCCTCGGGTTTGGCCTTGGCCGTGGTCTTGCGCTTCTTGGTGGCGGTGGTGGTCGTGGCGGCCTTGGTTTCGGCCTTGACGTCCTGCTCCTCCTCTTCCTCTTCGTCTTCCACGACGGCCTCGACCTTGCGCTTCGTGGTGGTCTTCTTCACGGCCCTGGCGGCGCCGTTGGTGCTCGGCGTGGGCGCTTCGGTCTTGATCTCAGTCTTGGATACCACAGTCGTGCGCTTGCGCGGGGATTGGCGAGGCATTGTGTCTCTTGTGTGTATGACCTAGCCGATGGGCTCGGCTCGATATCCTGGTTGCTAGTGCCACGACGGCGTCACGGACGGGCGGGCGATGAATGCGGTCTCGGATTGAAGTGGTGATGTCGAGGGATGGAGCTTGGGACGCGCGTGGAGTCGATAGGGACGCGGCTAAGCGCTACGCGACATCACGTGCTCAATTAAGAAGTCATCTTGGTACAACGTGACTGATTCCTTTTTCTGAACTCCTGCTGCCAATCAATTGTCTAACAAGATTGCTTTTTCTGGATGAGTGTTTTGTCTCCGATTTATTCCGTCGAAGAGGATTCTCGCCCTCTTGGCGACCAGCATCTGATGCAAGATTGAATGTCGGCAATTGATGGCTGCGAACTCGTGTTCTGAAGTTCATATTCCGATGTCACCTATAGATCGCTCGTTGAAACATGGAGACACTGAACCAACTTTGCCCATGAGTAAGACAGCGATTTAGTATAGCTCCATTGCTGTGCATACAGATCCACAAGGATTGGCCTTCCATAACCTTTATTGCGTCCATTTTGGCCAATGATATTACTACCAATTTGCAGGACGCGGCGAAAGGAAGCAATAAACTGATCTGGATGCCTTAATATAGGTACCTCGTTAGGTATACAAGTACGACAGTTGCATGCATATCTCTAAACACCAAGTGCTCACATTGTCGTGGCCAGGACGACGGATCTCCGGTGGCTGACCAAGCAGCCAAGGAAATTACTGCACTACACTTCAGGTAATTATTAGTTACAGAGATGTGTAATGTACCACTCGGCAATTCGGGTAAATGCAACAATGGGCAAGCGTAGGTCGTGCGCAGATCTCACTGAGTGTCAGCCCCAGATTTGTGATGTATTGATGTGTGCACGTTCCTCTAGTGCACAATAGCTCGAACAGAACCAGAAAACAATCAAGACAATCCTTGGCCGCCAAACCGAACAAAAAATGGGTTGGTCGAGCTGATGATGCAAGATGTGTGATATGGGCTTGTCCTTCCCATCCGCCCACGTCTATAGGAGCACAATCTGGCAGGGGAGCCAGAAGTTGCAAACCATGGAGCGGCTGGTCGCGGGTCCTCCGTCTCTGCCACCAGAGCACCTAACTACGGGCAGACTCCGACTTCCGCCTCGCCAACTGCGTTGCGTGCCCGCCTGGTGCGAAAGTGCTAACAGTTCTCACTTGGGCGGCAGGGGAACCTCGGCTACCCATGGGGAAAACTGCGGCAGAGACGGGCCTAAGCTACCGCACACTTACCAATTCAGCTGGCCAGCGCAGCGGTTGTGGGTGTGTCTCGGTGTCTAGATTCGTATCTGGGCGCGGCCCTCATCAGCTCATCAGTCGATTTCTGGGGCCTGTTCAGGGTCCAGGCGGTTGGGGGAGGGCGAGTCTCGCGAGTCCCTGCAGCTGGCCACCGCGATACCTCCACTAATTGGCCGAGTCGGATGGGAAACCCATCTTTCTTGCACGTCCAAAAGGGGATGGAGGCAATGGAGCATTCATTGGCCATCCGCTAGTCCATGCAGGCTGTGCTGGATACTCCGTCGTCCGGTGTGCAGGCGCACACATGTGGCCTCTGCAGGACGGTTTGAGGTTGATACTTGGACGTTATACCATTTTTCCTTTGCAGACCATCGTGTCAATGTGAGCACGCGACCACTTTCCTGATTGATGAAAATTTGAGCGCTGTAGTGTGTGTGGATTTGCGGCCAAGCAGGTCAAGCACCAGCCGAGACTGCAGCCAAGCAGGCCAAGGTCGCCAAAGGCTTGAAAGGGGGCACACAAGCCGCGTGGGTGGCACTGGGCGCTCGGCTGGGCGCTGTGTTAGCGGCGGGCAGGCGGGGTGAGGCCAGGTGATGTCACCCAACCACATCCACGCCTGTGTGCCTCTGGGGCCTCTGGAGCCTCTGGGGCACCTCGCAGCGTCGACACCACAGATCGTCTCCTTCAACCCATGAAAAGCGGCACCGATGGGCGGCGGATGGACCGCTGCCCTCATGACTAGCCCCATCCTCCGCCGCGCTCTAGCACTGACATTTCCCGACTCGCCAGGAACCAATTGTCGACCACACGTGGTGCTGTTCTTGTGTCTGATTGGCCACAGATCTCTATTCTCCCTTCCCTTCTCGGCATCCCCTTGGTATGCGGCTCGTCATATTCAAGCTTCGCCCGACATAGTCCCCCCACTCGCGGCCATCTGCGAAACGACCGTGGATCGTGGCTTGTGAGACGTTACTCGGCGTCCACGGAGAGCTCCCATGGCCTCAGGTCCCAGGCCTGCTTGTGAATCTGAGCCGCCCCGAGTGCTGACGTCGGGGGACGCAGCTCGAAGGGGCTTCGACCAGGTTTTCCTGGCCGAGGGGGACTGTTTTAACGTTGCTGCTCACCCACGTCCTGTCCGCTTGAGAATCAAGCATAGCAGCACGATGTCGAATCGGGGGCAACCATTCGCCAAGACCAGGCACTCCACTCGGTAGTGGCCGTTTTTGTGGGGGATACCTGGGTTGTCGTGTGTAGTATGCTGTGGTGATTGCATGAATCCCTGTGCCCGGATTGGCGCGAGCTCGATCGCGAAGTTTTTCAGACGCTCGCCTTCCGCGCTATACTGGCCCCCGGCCCGCTTCTGTTCACCACCTGGGCACGACAGGGTCCCAGTTTCCATTTTCTTAAGTATCTTAGATACTCGCAAATCCGAGAACCATATGCCTTCTCCCTCACTCTTCACTTCCAGGAACAACCACAGTTTCTGAAGGTGCGGTTCGGTTCCACCACCCAACCGTCGTCACACTCAGCGAAACTTAATCCGTCCCAGCCCGCAGCCTTAACGAAAGGTACCACCCTTTCGCTAAACGCTGCCCGCTGCCCATATTAAGTATTTGCTTATTGTTTCTTCCGCCGCTTTTGTCGTCCTTCGAAGACCAAGACACTATGTCTACTGTCTTCCGCCGCCATCATGAGCATGATCCGCCCATTGGCGAGATCCCGGTTCCTCATGGACCTGAGACTGGCAATGAACACGAGCACTACCCAACCGTACCGCCCGCCACGGACTACGAAAAGGAAATCTTCAAGCACATCACACAACCCGACGATTCCTACACGTCCGAGGGCGTGTACTGGGCCGACCTCCCTTTTTGGAAAAGATGGTCCTTTGTGAGCGCGGTTGACAGGGCCGAGTCCAAGACGGAAATGAGCAACATCTGGGCCATGGTCAAGAACGATCCCTTGAGCCCACTGGGTTGGTACTGGCGCAATGCTATACTGCCCGGTGCCGGACTTGGCCTCGAGGGCTACGTGCTATTCTCTATCGGCAATCTCGAGCCTCTGTTCAAATCCGTCTGGCCCGAATGTTGGGGTCATGCCACAGTGTGCAGTAAGAACTGGGTCGCATCCGTCACCTACCTTGAGGTTATCGGCATCATGGTTGGACAGGTTGGCGTTGGTGTAAGTGATTCCTCCTATTATTGTCGACCCCACCATATCAAGGACTATTGCTAACGGGCGCATCTACTGCAGATCATCGGTGACTGGGTTGGTCGACGATGGGGTCTCATCCAAGACGCATTGATCATGTTCATTGGTCTGGTCCTTCTCACTGGCTCGTGGGGCCTCACGCTTCAAGGCTGGATCATCTGCTACGGATGGTCCTTGTTCATCTACGGTCTTGGCGTCGGTGGAGAGTATCCCATCACCGCAACATCTTCCATGGAAAATGCTGTGTCTGCTGGCAAGCTCTCGACTCGCGACGACCGTCTCCACCGTGGTCGCAAGGTCACAATGGCGTTCCTGATGCAGGGTTGGGGTCAATTTGTCAACCAGGTCATCCTGATCGTTCTCATGTTCATCTTCAACCGAGGCTACGGCAACCCACCCTACAGCGAGACGGCCACCCAATGGGTCTTCCGCCTCCAATTCGCTATCCCCTGCATTGGAACCTTGTGGCTTGTCTACTACCGTACTTGGAAGATGAAGGCCGCCGGCAAGAAGCTTGATCAGGCCAAGAAGAAGGCCAATGTCACCGGCTACGATGTCAAGTCGATGAAGATGACCTTCAAGAACTTTGGAGGTAGAATCGTCGCCACAGCCGGCGGCTGGTTCTGCAACGACGTTTTCTTCTATGGAAACAAGCTGTTCCAGGGACAATTTATCAACCTGGTCTCCAACAACCCTTCCTCGGTCATGACGACCTGGACCTGGAATCTCGTCAACGTTGTCGTCTCCCTCGCCGGTTACTACGCTGCGTCCATGCTGATTGACAACAAGATGTATGGACGTAAGATGATGCAGCAAGTCGGATTCCTGATGTGCTTCATCATGTTCGTCATCCCAGCTTTCAACTACAAGTACTACACCAGCGATGCAGGCGTTCACTCCTTCATGGCCATGTACTTTTTGTCGTCGTTCTTCAACCAGTTTGGCCCCAACTCGGTTACCTTCCTTGTTGCCGGAGAGGTCTTTCCCACCCAGATCCGAGCCAGTGCCCACGGTTTCTCAGCTTGCATTGGCAAGGCTGGCGCCCTGCTGGCTTCGGTACTCTACAACTACATCGACAACCAGACCAAGTTCTACGTCGTACCCTGGTTCGGTCTTGCTGGTATGCTCATGACCTGGCTTTGGCTTCCAGACACCACCGGCCTTGATCTTAAGGAGCAGGAGCGTCGATGGCAGTACATTCTCGAGGGTCGTGATGACGAATACCACGGTATCGCCGTGCACCCGGCCCATTTGTCCATGTGGGAGAGATGGTTGGGTGTTGGCAAGTCGTACCACCCCGACTTTGACCTTAAGGCTAAGATCCGGGACATCAAGGCCGACTGGCAGGACAAGCAAGCCGCCAAGGAAGACCCTGAGCAGGCAGACATTCTTGACGATGATGAGGATCTGACTGAGGAGATCCACAGCTACTTCCGCGGTGTCGCACCTTCCAACGGTGGAATCTTGAGCTCAAAGAAGGAGAAGGGTTCGCATGAAGTGTCCTCGGCCAAGGGCAGTGACCACACGGCTGTGCAAGATGATAACGAGATCTCGGAAAAGTAAATCAAGTTGAGGGAAGCGTCAACGAATTCAGTTGACGCGGGCCTGCATGGTCTTCCACGGATGCATTCGCATCATGAAGATTGCCGAGCATAAGCAGCGAGGGCACGGGTGTTCAGGCGTTACGATACCTTGTTTTTGATCTTGGGCGTTCAGAAAAGCGAGCAATGAATGATACATAGTCGAGGTACAGACTACATGATAATTAAATATAAGGAATGACAGGCACGCTGTACAACTCACAATATTTCGCCGACAGGCATTATTTTCTCAATATACTTGGAATCATGTCATCGCTGCTGAGTCTTCTGACGTTCGCAATGTGGCTTTCTCTGGACCTATAATAATACGTTGTTTTGTGCTTGGGTAGGCTCTCCCAGTAGTTTTCAGCCCAGCATCGGCCTCTGGCGCTGGATAGGCCGTACTGTTATATCCCCGCTTCAAGACTCACGCCTTCCTACACTGCGGCTCATCCGCGGTACCCGTTGTCTCCTGCACGAGTGCCTCGTACTGAATCTCTAATAGAACCTTGCGTGTGGGTTACTACAGTGTGTTGCAGCGTTGCGCCCCAAACTGTACACATTTGCTCTAGTCAGTGGGTTTGAATCCCCAGCAAGTCAATTTGGACCATTCCTGTCAATTTGCTGGATAGCGGCTCGGTATCTGATGAACAACTGCCTACTCGTCCGCGCCGGACCCGGAACTGGTGTCGAATGGAGACGACGAACGATGTGTGGCACTAGACCGGAGTCAATCGTCGCCCTTAGCTCAGTGACGTTCCTGCAGGGGATGACATATTCTTAGTGGGGTTCAAGAGGGGAGGGTGAGGTTCAAGGAAATTGTATTCCATGTGCTCGACTTGGATGAATCGGTGAGAATTCCTCACTATTCCAGGTAATATAGTTGGAACTGTTACGTCTGAGAAAGATGGACCAAATTACGTACATGGATTGAAACAGCATCTCACCTCCTGATGTACCTTACTCAGCAGTTCTATAGGTCCATATCTGAAGTAACCTGGGCTACAGACTTCCAACAATACGAGAGCAGTTGCCCGTTGATGCATTGAGTAACGGTGATCCCCATGGTACCGTAGAGGATGACAGCTAATGGTACACATCTACGGATACATGGACCAGCGAATACTCCGACATCCACGGCTCTAGTCCAATATTGTTTGTTTCTGTACCATTAGACATCCGTCTGCTTACGAGATATGTGGCAAGCTTAATCTTTGCGGCAAGTAGAAGTCGAAGTACTATGTTGGTTAAGTTGCCATGATGATGAACGGGCCCATTATCGCAAGGCTTAAAGGTGCTAAGTTGGTATAATTTGGTTCTTGCTTCGCCCTCTGGAACAAACAGCAAACAGACAAATCAATCTTTCATTCCTTCGCTCATTGTTACATCGGGGAACAGGACGAAGTAAAATGAAGGTGTAGACGTGAGATAGATGTAGTCAAAGGTTAAGATATCAACACTCTAGATTCTATGTCGGCGTAATGGGCAAGGGAACCATAGAGCCACTACGACGCCTAATCGTTGAGTATTACGCTCTAACACGAGCATCGGGTCTTTATTTCTGTGGAGTACACCCAGCCATTCTTCCGGTAGTTGTGCGGAAGAAGAATGGCTCGGAATGTGAGACTCGCCCGGGTGACTACTTAATGTAATGTGATAAGGAACTACGGGGAGTGTTACAATATGTGAGTTAATTGAAGGCGTATGTTCTCTATTCTATTAACCTATGAGTTCGGTTTATTTTCCCTTGTTCTCAGGAGATAATACCTTGTACGTATACAATGCTTGCCTGAGTTGAACACATAACCTGTGCGAAATGAAGCTCAAGATCAGTCCCCCTTGAGGCAGCGAACGGTATAACCTGCCAAAGCATGACCAACATATACGCCTCAAACTAGTCCTAGATGCCGTGATCATGCAGGCTGTATTACGTACAGAAGTAGGGGGGTATTTTCTGACACTACTTTCAAGATTAAATAACTGGTCTGGTAGATTTCTGAGGAAAACACCGCTATTCTGACGAATATTTGTGGGACGTGGCAGAAAGCGCTCTGTTGTTCCGAACCGCGAGCTATCGGCATTCATCGCGTTGTTCCCACTGAGGAAGCCCACAGGGTCATTAGCATGTAAATACATAAAATCGAACAATGCATACTGCGTAACCCAGCTACGATCGTTGGTTTTAAGAGTCCTAGAGACGACGACTCAAGATATTAAAAACAACCTTCCACAGTTGGATTATTGTTCCCGATACCTTCGATACTTGGAAGTACTCATACTGACTTTGTGACGTCTTCTCTAGTGCCCTCCTCACTAAATTCAAGTTAGGAAAATGTCTCAGAGAAGCGAATTACTCGAGAGCCACGCTGTAGTCTAGGGTCAAGGCAGGCGCTTTTTTTATTTTATTCTTTCTTTTTTTTTTTTTTCAAACCACCAGATAACACTATATTGAATATATCCGGCAACTCATGATGACGAGTTCTATGTATGTAGCGCAATTCGTTAACACTCCATTGAACGAATAAATCTGTAAGGAAGGTTCTGACAGCTCTACAGCAGCCTCGTGCCCGCTGAGTTGTAGACAGTCTCATGTTATGCCTTGCTTGATGAGTTCTCCAAAGGAGCAAAGCCTTCGTACCATCTACACAAATACCAAAATCCAGCATATCTTAGGCCATGCAGTGGTGATGAAGCACAGCATCAAACATGCTTCACGATTTTCTATAAAGCCTAAACTGGTTCTCAATCCAAGATGTCCCATAGTACTTGTCACTGTTGAGATAGTACAGCCTCGTGGTCCATCAGACGCAGCACACCTCACTCGGATTAAGAACGAGAACAACATGTTCAAAGGTATCATCAGACTAAACAGACTTCTTCCCCAGAACAGCAGGTTAACAGCGAGCTCGAAGGCATCAGCGAAGCTGAGTAATGTCAATCATACTACGGCTCAGCCACCGCTGTGGTAAGTCCCTGCGTTTTGTGATAACATGGCGTGTTGACACTGGCTCAAATCCAATCACAGCACGAACGATCATACATCGTTACGTTTGCAGAATAGTCACCGATGCTCGTGCTTTCTCCTGTTCAACTCCGTCCAGGTACGAGAAACATGCTTAAGCGCGCGTGCAAGGGGTTAAGCTATGACATCGGCACTGAAGCTATGTAATGGGATGAAATAGTGCGAGGCCGAATCAAAAGCCAGAACCCCAGTTCCAACGTCTGATTCGCCAGACAGCTCCTGGGTTGTCGGGATGAGCTCTTTGCAATATTAGGAAATAAATGGGCCCAGCGTTTGATAACAGATGGTTCAAAGTGTGTTTTGAAACGTGATCTAGACTGGGCGTATCGAGGTGCCTACGAAATAACTAACGACGACATACCATATGGCTTGTGCAGCGAAATGAGCGGATGTGATGACAATGCTCCTGACGGCAATAGATCGACTTTATCAGCTGATGGAATATTCCGGGACGTGTTCCGACAGCGGAATAAGCCAAGGCAGACCTGTGATTTGAGTTTGGAGCGCGCAGAGAATGGCTTGGCGTTGCCTTTACAAGAGCATCCTTCTGCTTCATCGTCGTTCAGCTGGGGATGCCACTTCGGTGATCGGCGTGGATTATGACAAGGAATATCGATGCGCAGCCTGCCTGAGTGGGTAGGCTGTAGGCAGAAACATGACGGGAGCTATAGCGAGGCAGGGAGGCAGAGAGGCACAGGTCGATGGAACCATCACGGCGTTTACTGGGCGTTCTCGTGATACGGTGCCTCGATGCAGGTCGTTTCAATGGCCGCTCCTCTCAGCCCCCAGTCGACCGATGGAGCCCAGCAACCCTGGCAGATCAGCCCAACCCAACTGAGCGTGACCACGAGAGGACCACTGAACTACTCTGAGTCGTTGAAAATGGATGAATTCTGGCCAGTCACAGAATCTTTCCAGACCAAAAACCCATGGATTTTTGACCACTCAAAAGCATTGATCAGTGTATCACGTAGACATCCGTCTGAACGCTGTCGCAGCAGCGAGTCTCTCTATCTTTTCTTTTCTCGAAACCGTGGCATCGGATACGCACAGCACTAGCTGTCGCAGCCTGCCTTGCCTGCGTCGGCAGATTCATCATGGCCGCCGCCAGACTGGTTACACCGACTTTTGCCATTCAACTCATGTGCGAGCGTTGCTTTGCCCCAGGGCTTGGGTCTGATACCTATCCGTCGAGGACCCCGCCTCGCAAACTTCGCTGTCCTTCACCGTCTGAATGATGCATTCCCAGCGGCTGTCCATATCGGGCCACCCCTAGCTGGCGCCTCTCCGTTCTCAATTCATCCCGTCCCAGCACAGTGCATATCCTGTTTTACATAATGTGATGTCACATGACTCCGCAGGGAGAAGGCGCGCTGACGAGCTCGCCACCGAGGCCTGGAAAGGAAACAACTCGCAGGCGGTGTGCTGCCCTTTTGAGTTTCCAGAAGTTCACTTTCCGAGCACAATCTGGTCTTACATATTACAGAGGGCTGAGAGATCCCAACCTCTTTCTCCAGCTCACCGCGTCGCAGATCCCGAAACGGTGTAGAGACTGTACTATGGTACCGTCTAAATTTAGAGGCTGGCTGGTGCTAAAACACTAGCAGACTTAGCTGTACGTAAAGGCCGGAGGGATCCGGCTCCGACGCGCTTCGTATCTGCGGCACTGTGAGCTCTGAGCTGGACAGAGGAGAGTACGGCTCTGGGTGCTGAGGTCCTAGTTGGGTCATTTCGCATGAACCGAGTGGAAGCCAGAGATCGATGAGTTCTGGGAAATAATGTAGGCGCGTTAAGAGATTGCCTTGGCTGCCTGCCGTCTGTGAAGGCACGCTGATTCTTACCACCCGGCCGCCACCCCTGTCAGTGAACAGCTCCCGACCACCCCGCCGCCCGCCGAAAAGGACTAGACCCGTCCCCTCGACGGAAGAAAGGGCGCCAAAAGAAGGACGCTTGCAGACCAGCACTTGCCGCAAGGCGTACTGTGCCGGAGTCGTTCGCGCACGCGCTGGGCACCACAGCATCCCTGCCGGCGCTCTTCTCCAGCGACCCCGGCTGCACGTCTGGCGTTGAGTGCTCCCGCCCAAGATGGGCTCGTACCGGAGCGAACGATCGTCTTGGTCGTGTCGAGGGAAGGGAAGACTGGCAAGGGGTGGCTCGATCAAACCTCACCCCCAGCCACCGACGTTGTATCTTCTCCCGCACCCCTTCATTGAAGGCTGTCTTGTCATCAAGCGCTCAATGCGGCGCGGAGAATCTGGCGTGGAGAGAGAGCAGTTCCAGGTCCTAGCCACGAGTGCCGGCAGAGCGAGTACACAACAAGGCTGGGGAACGCCAACCCTGGCCCCCCATACATGCCATTATACATAGTGCACAGTAGTTAATAAGCGGGCGGTCATCATCAGGCCGAGCAGGGAAAAGCCTCCAGCCCGAAGCCGATCGCCAGAGCACAGTCCAGGGCCCCCAGCTGCCAGCGCCGGGAGAGGTTTTGGACCTTGGAAAAGAATTGAAAGGGCCGACCCACAGCAGTTTTCGCGCCTGCTCGCTGATTAGCCCATTAGTCACTGGCGGCGCCCCATTAAAACACCTCTTGTCTGCTCCTTCCTCGCCCTTTGACTCGCTTCTGCCATTTTTCACCAATCAATCCCCTCTCGGTCCACCGTCGACCAAGAATCATCGAATCAGTTGTCATCCCCCTCTGCCCGCGCTTTTCTATTTGGCAAACCGCCTCTTGGGATTCAGACGTCGCAGACCACGGCCTCGTCCATCAAATCACATCGACCGCTGCCGCCGTCACTAAATTTATCCGCTCCGCAACTGCACACGCGCTGCGCTGCGCTGCGACTATCCAGGCTTTGTCCTGACCTCTGATTCGGTTCCATTGCCCGGGACCAGGCACACGAACAGTCAGCCATTCAAAGTCAATTCCAGCACTCTTCCTCACCCGGCATCTGGGCTGTGTATGCGAGAAGCCCTGAACTGCAGAGCTTGAGCTTCATTCACCACAGTCGCGTTGCCCTAACCTTTCGTCTCAACAACGCCGTTGCGTTGCGCGCATAGTCCCCTCATAGCATCAGAAAGGGAGCGTGACACGGTGCACAACAGCATCCTTCCTCGCACCACGCCGCCCTTTGTCAAACGTCGCTCCCACCTAGCTTACCCCGGTGACGCTGGAGGGTCCCCCCCGAACACACCCAGCCACTCAGAGACTTGTCGCAAAGGACAGACCAAGAAAACTGCCCGAACAGCAAATCAGCGACTCTACACGCACTCGTCAAACCCCCATAGTATCGCCAAACTCTCAAAAGGCCTATCATCGTCGCCACAACGCGTTTCAAAGTCGCTATTGGCTTAGAAACCTCATCAGGTGACAAAGGCCGTCTGCGGACGACTATTGACCAACTCAACAAAACACTCAAACCAGAGGACGCGTCGACTATCGTCGTCGTCGTCGCTTGCCGAAAGCTTTCAGGACCGAGGGACCGCGACGCGTGACCTCATTGTCAAGCTTTGGTAAGTTGCACCCGTTTCGTCGCTGCAACCAAACTGCCTCTTTCGCCGAATCCCGAGCCACCATCCTTTGCGGTGCTATAGGTACTGCCAGCTATTGTCTCAGCATTGGAACCACGGTGCTCTCACCGGCTCCATCTTTCTTTGTATATCTCCCGCACTGCGTCGCTTTGCGATTCACTATTGACGTCGTGGCCCACGAGAAAGTGCTCCTGGCGCAAGCTTCCCGATAGATACTGACAGTATCTTTGTGAAGCAGTTTGCGCTTCCGCCCGTCTGGCAAGGTGTGCACACTACTTGACGTGCATTCTCCCAACCGCTTGGTTTTCTGACAAGGTACGCAATGCTTTTCTCGCTCCGAGTCTCTGAAGCCCCTACAACTGCCCCATCTGCCCATCTGCAACGATACATCCACCCACCATCGGCACTACCCTACCATCACCTCTGACACTGGGGTGGGTGCGAAGATCGGGTGAACCGTCGCCTGGCCTTGCACATTCGTGCCCCCGACACCATCCTTTCGGTGCATTTTGCCCTCGGGCATTGCCTATTTCTACACTTTGTCCCTTTTCGCGCACACCCACTGTGTGCCCTTACGGCGGTTAGTTCCCCACTTGACGTCCCAGACGAGAGTTACCCCTGTGGGTGCGCGCAGGTGTGAGGACTGCATACCTAGGTGCTGTGGTGTACAGCGGACTCGTCACCAGCCCTCTCCCATCATCTGTGTGCCTGGGGCCTGCCATCAAACGCTGGAGCGAAAGCCCGCCACCGTGCAGGGTATCTTGAAGCAGTCGCCTCCAGGCCCTGTAGCCCAGAGCAATGCGCTGGGCACACCTGCCTTGCCTTGCTTGCAGTGCGCTGCCTTGCCCTGCGCCGCCACCGGCGACCAGTTGGCTCTCTCTTGTCGCTGAGCTGGTCGTCGAGTGGGGCCTAGCTCGTGCATATTCCGTCATGCATGCCAGCGCATCAAATGGTGGCTCAAGGCGCGAAAATGGGCACCCTCCCACCCCCGTCGCACCCCCTCACATCACCCGAGCCTTTTCTTTATACTTAATCCAGCGATTCTAATGTCTTTGGTTGGATAGATCTCCACATTCAAACAGCCCGTTAGAATAGCTCTGGGGAAACTCACTCGACGCTGTTTCGCCAGACTATCCACCCGCGCAGAAACCCTTATTGCAGGCGCGCCCGAGGACTGGAGAGCCTCGCCGTCGCGTTCGCAGCTTTCTCACGTGGCTCTTGCAGTTGCACGCAGGCTGATCCTACGAGCCCAGTCCAGCAAGACTGAGCCACATCCGCCCCGCGACAAGCTTACATCGTCTCGCATATGCCGTGGTGCGGCCACTTGCGCTGTGCACCTACCACCTCAACGACTGCCAGCTCATCCGCGCATAACCAATAGATTGGCTGCACATCCAGCCTGCTTCGCGGCTACCTGAGTGACGAAACCCCGTCCCAACGCGTGTGCCCAACTCTGCAGGCCAACCTTGGGGCCTTTTATCTCCCATCTCGGCGACGTCAAGCAGCAGCTTACATCGGTCTCGCGACAGTCTCTCTTATACCCATACCCGGCCTTCGCATTGCTTGCAAAGACGACCTTGTAAACCCTGGCCGAGTGTTTCTGATCCGTATTGCACGACAGAGACATCGACCTTTGGTACTACCACCAACCCCACCGCCCCCGCGCATCCCGTTCCCGATATGATGGACTACGCCCAATACCAGCAACCACCACAATCGGCGCATTCGCAAGGGCATATCCAATCAGGTTACACCAATTCGAACACTGGAAATACCATCACGTCCCCCTCAAGCCACAACATACATCAGCACGGCGTGCAGACATCTCCCATCCTGCCCACACAGCATCAGCCATCTGCGTCAAATCAAGGTCACAACATGTATCAGACGCAGTACAGCGTGCCGCAGCAGAACATGCACTATGGCGTGCCTGGGATCCAGGCCGCCGCCATGGCTGCAACTGCTGCCGCCGCCGGTGGCACAGGATATAGTAACTACATGTCCTCGGACCCCAGCCTGACGCAGAGCTCACCGCGCCTGGGCTCAGGGGTCAACGCAAAGAAGGATGCCCATGGGCCTCGGTCCCCGCAGCAGTTGAGTCAGGCGCGGAGACTGAGCCAAGTCACGAGCCCCGGTGTTCCGAATGCGCCCATGCTGAACCACGGTCCACGGTCAGCAATCCCGCCGCCGATGCCTCCCACACAAGCTATGCCGCAGCCTCAATCGCCCGAGATGCCAGCAGGCGCCGAAGAATCGCCCCTGTATGTCAACGCGAAGCAGTTCCACCGCATTCTCAAACGACGAGTGGCGCGCCAGCGGTTGGAAGAGGCGTTGAGGCTGACGAGTAAGGGTCGGAAGCCTTACCTCCACGAATCCAGGCACAACCATGCTATGCGGAGGCCAAGAGGGCCCGGCGGTCGTTTCCTGACGGCGGAGGAAGTGGCGGAGATTGAGAAGGGCAAAGGCTCCGAGGGTAAGGACGATGAAGAGGTGTCCGCTCAGGCGGGTACTAAGAGAAAGTCAGATGCCCAATCCAGCGCGTCGAACAAGAAAGCGAAGACGGAAGAGACGACTCCGGAGGATGACGACGATGAAGATGCCGAGGGAGACAGCTGAACGCTGAGCGTCCTGCTACACACTCTTCTAATTTGTCCGATGCTACGAGTTACGACGATTCTGATTCAGCACCTATACCTTTTTCAATCTAAGGCCTTTACATGTTTATTCGCGTCTATTTTTGACGGACAACGGCGGCATGGTGGAGCGAAGCGTTGCTTTCTTTGTCTTCGTCTTGCCCATCCGGAGTGTCGAGCACAGTGGATCGGATCAGTTCGATATTCTCCAGGGGGGTTCAAGTGCATCACATCAGGGGAGGGCGCCAGGACACTCGCTCTCAAACGTCTCTCCTAAAGTTTCCAACATCGCCCACGCGATAAGTTCTCGTTCTTTCTAATTTGCGAATGCATTTTCGGCACTGTTTGATAGGACGGATTGGCCAGGGATCATCGGACGGGAAAGAATGCATGGAATGACACGAGATTATGGAAGGATACCCCCCCAACTTTGCCATTTTCCCTTGGAGGCAATGTGCCTTTTGAATTGACTTCACTTCGTGTTCACTATGTTGAAATGACCCCCACCCCCCCCCCCCCCCTTTTTTTTTCACTTTATGCGCATGGGTCCGGCTACCAACATTGCGTCGGAGGAGGTGGTGGTGGATGTATGGGTAGACTCGACGAGGAGCTACCAAGAAAACAGCAAACAGAAACAATTACCCAAATTGGAAAAGAAAGTTGACGACACGCAAATCTGATTCGTTGGATTTTGGTTTTGGGAAGAACATAGAGACTTCCTAGGTGATCCGTCGCCGGATTTTGGAGCAAATACACGGCAGAAATACACATCTCCTATTAAAAATGATTGGCTTCCTTTCAAATGCAGAGGCATGATCCCACTGAATTAGAATTGGAACTTTGAGCATTGAAACACCCTGAAACTATCTCGCAGAATGGTCCAGTGAGCTCACATCGCTTGGGCTTTGGGCACATGCGGCTCAATCCTGCTGCAAGTATCTTTGGGTTGCTAGATGCGACAGTGACGTGTAGATTCGAAGGAGATATGCGGCGTGAACACAATGAACAGAGAGATGGCCATGCACTTGATGCTTGGTTAATTACCCAGTCTACAGCAGAGGCTGGGCTGGGTCGGGTAGATTGTAGGGGACTTGGGCAATTCGCACGGATCACGTGACTGGTTGGCCGCTTTTGGGTGTCGCGCCTCCATCAGAACTTCCCTATGGTCTCCGGAGCCGCATCTCGAACTCAAGAACCACACCATTCCCGGAAAGCAAGCAGAACCCCAAATGCAAAAATGCTTTTCTTCAGGTACGTTCGATTGAGAATCACTGATTCTGCGAAGCAACTTCGTGCGTGTGGCCGCGTAACCTGCCCTCGATGACCCGCGATGGCATGACTGCTTTGAGTCTATATCCCGATTCCCCACCATACAGGTGGACGTGAGAGGCCATGGGGAGGGACCGCCTCGCGAGGGCCCGACGGGCTTTTGCAAGTAACCGATGTGGCATCGACTCGTGGATGGGAGCTCCTCGCATGGTGGCGCTGCCACCGCAGAGGAGTTCACAAGGCAGGCACATGGCATCATCCATCACGTGGTTGCGGGCGGTCGAGAAAGGACGCGGAAGAAATGCAGGCATGTCGGGATGTGTGAGCCCAGCGCTGACGAACGGTTGCGGAACAGCTTCTTCAAGACCCTCATCGACAACCAGGTGACCGTCGAGCTCAAGAACGACATCCAGATCCGCGGCACCCTCAAGAGCGTCGACCAGTACCTCAACATCAAGCTCGACGACATCTCAGTCCTCGACGACCTGAAGTACCCTCACCTGGTAAGTAGCCACGCCTCCTGTCGCATCTCTTGGGCCGATCTCCCCTCCCCTTGGGTGCTTTTCCCCGCCCTCCCCCTTATTGGACAAAGAACCACTGGTTAGACTGTGACAAGGGGAACTCGCGATTCAAATTTTGAAATGTTCTACGGATCACCAGCTGACTAGCATTTGTACCCCTAGAGTTCCGTCAAGAATGTCTTCATCCGAGGCTCTGTTGTGAGATACGTGCACCTGCCGCACAACGCCGTGGACGTCACGCTGCTGGAGGACGCCACACGGAGAGGTAAGTTCCCCCAACGACACGATACGCTTCCGCCAATATTGTTTGTTTTACTAACGGACTGGTACAGAGGCTGCAAACCAGGCACAGAAGGCAAAATGATGACCTAGGAACGGTCTGTGTCTTTCCCATAGATGGCTTGGAAGGGTTGATCACAGTAGGGCCAGCGGCGTTGGCCTCGGGAGACTGGAGTGTTCAGACATCGTCTGCTACAAGCCGGATGACCCTTGCAGTGGGGAACAACGAATTCGTGCGCATGATCTGCGGCGGTCCCAGAAAGTAAATCGACTTGGCTAGGATCGCAAAGTCCAGAGCGTCTAGCGCTATGAGCAAGCGGGCAGGTGTCTAGACACGGCCCTCACGTACGAGAAACGTGCAATAAACATGACAAAGATGAGCCAATACAGTGGTATCACTTGCTCTTCCAGAGAATCAGGCCATCTATGCTATATCCCATTCCAACAGTTTCATGTCGTGATCCAAACCTCGCTTCAAAACCGACTCTACCAATAAACCCCACCTCCTCGCCCATCCTTGCCTTCCCAGAGCGCAGTTGCCTTCGCGGTAGTTCTCTGCCTTGCTTTCCCATCACCGTCACCGTCTTCTTCCGCTGGACAAGCTTCGCCTTCTAACAACCTGACAAGGCCGCCGCGGCGCCTCTCGCTCACCCACCGATCGAGCCAGGCCTTCATCCGCTTGCGGCTCGGCTCGCTCCCGACGTTGACGGTGGGGACGATCTTGTCGATGCGCAGGGCCATGGTGAAGAGGGCCAGCTCGCGGAAGCTGCTGTGCTCCGAGTAGGGCACGCCGAAGCACATGGCCTCGCGGGTGCTGCCGCGCTGGGCGACAAAGTCGCGGGCGCCGAAGCTCGTGCGCCACGCCGTGCCGTGCAGGATCTGGGTCGTGGCGACGGCGCCGGGGCTCACGTTGGCGCCGACGGCCTTGGCCGTGGAGCTGGGGTTGCGGAAGTTCCAGCCCGAGGGCCGGAAGCCGACGATGCGGCTGAAGTGCGGCTTGTAGCCGTTGAGGTACTCCTGCAGCGTCTCGGCGCGGATCTCCATCAGCATCTGCATGTGCACCTGGGCCTCGCGGGGGTCCGACGTCAGCAGGGCCGAGAGCTCGGGGTCGCCCAGCTGCTTGATGATGCGGATCTTGGAGGCCGAGGCGAAGATCTTGGTGTTGAGGGCTTGCGCGATGGCTTTGCAGATGCGCTCCTTGCCGATGGAGTAGGTGCCGCAGATGACGAGCAGACGATAATTCGTCTTCGGGGGCTCGGGCACGGCTTCGCCCTCGCCGGCATTCGACGGCTCCTTGGTGAAGAACTTGGTGACCGACTCGGTGCCCTTCTCGCGTTTCAGGGCGTCAAAGGCGTCGTCAAGGGCATTGGGGTCCCCAGAGATGGATTTGCAAAAGTCGGCACAAGCGTTGATGACGTCTTCCTGGGGCGGAAAGGAGTACCGCGGGTTAAGGTAAGTGGTGTCAAGATAGCATACGTCAATCTTTTGCTGCTTTGTTTTGCCAGAAATGGCATCAACGATGTCCGGCTTCAGGAGCGGGTGTGTAACCTGAGCCGGACAGGCTCGAAAGTCGCCGCAGTGGAGTATCCGCTGTTTTCTTGCGCTGGCCCCTTTCCCAAGCGTCTTTTCGAAGAGAAACAGGGAGCTGCCAGGGCAGTGATTAGCTGGCAGCATGGTAACTGTTACCCCCTCTGTCCCTGGTATCTCGATTGTCTCCTCAAACTCGATCTCTCGAACCCATTTCGCGGCTGTCCGAAGTTGCGTTTTGACCAAGCTCCCGGTGACTTTGCTACAATAAATCGGTCCATGGGTCCAACTCGCTGTCAAACCGACGTAGTGATCACTATGAAAGTGGCTCAAGAAATAAGCATTACACCCTTTAACAGCACCGTACCGAAAGGCGTCCACGCAGATGAAGAACCCAGGCATGATTTTATAAAAGGGACATGTACGCTGGTAGGCTGGCTTCCCTCGAGAAGCGTGCTCAGTAGCGGCCGCGGAAGCCCACGCAGCATCTTCGGCATGTCCTGACATCAACTTGCTGAAGGCAGAGCCTCCCTTGTTCCCGGAGGACACGCCTCCTCCGAGGCTGATCGGGTTGGCTTGTCCAGGCCGTGGCACGGCCGCCTTTGCGAAGCGCTTGCCGATTTCAGGGGCATCCACCGAATCCTCCTTGGGAGGCTTTGTCGGTGTTGGCAATGGCACCGGGTTTCCATCTAAGCAGCCGTTCACATGGACAGTTGCCTCGTCAGGAGTGATTCCTGCCAAGCTTGCATCACATAGGGGGCATCGCTGAGTCATACCGTCATCGGCTGGGTACTTGTAGGTAGCGTCTTCCGGTGCTGGGTCTCCCGCTTCCTCGGCCTCGAGACGTGCTTGTTCCTGCATGAATCGCATGTACCTATATTCTTCTCCGGCTTCCTCATCGTCACCAAACTCGTCGTCAAATGCTCCATCCAGGCCGTCCAGGTCTTGGTCTTGGAATTTATCATATATCGAATCCTCTTTCTCCAGGGTCAGGGCTTGGGTGACCGCCGAACAACTCTCGTCTCGTAAAAGATTAGGGGGCACTGGTGAGGGCTCTATTTTGGTGGGCGGGTTTAGCATAGCGTTATCGGGGGGCTCTCCTGTTGTTTCTTGCCTTGTGGGGGAGCTATGAGCTAGGGCGTCCTCTTCGCTGTCCGAGTCGTCAAGGAATGGACCCTTCCGTGCTTTCTTCTGTTTCTGTTTCTTCTGCGTCAAGGGCTTGGTTGAATTCTCGAGTTCGGAAGCGTTGTCAGGCTTGCCGCCATCGAACAAGTCCTCTATGTCGTCCGAGCCATCGTGGCTCATTTTGCGCCGCTTAGACGAGCCATAATCTTCATTGTACCTCGTCGGCGCGGTCTCTAAGTTGCAGGAATCGTTCTCGTTGTCGGCGTCCCTACTGGGGCTCGAGAGCAGGATGGCCGTCGACGAGCCGCTGGGCGCGTCGAGGAACAGTTGTTCTTCAATCTCGACCTTCTTGAAAAAGTTCAAAATATTGCCGTTGGCCGGCTTCTTCTGTTTCGAGGCCGAGGCCTTGGATCCGGACCCATTCGCAGCGCCGAAGTTGAGCTTCGTCTGCCGCGGGGTCTTGGGTTTCGCTGTCGACTTCGCCGCTGGCATCCTGGACCGATCGCGCTGGGTTTCAAGAGCCCAAAAAGGAGCTACAGCATATCTAATGCAAGTGTCGAGTCTTCTAATCGAGCCGATTACAAGGACGCGCTGCGAGGGATGGAAAGGTGGCAGATCGGAAAGTAAAGAGGGAGGAATTTGCCTCCCCGCCAATGAGCGTGGTGACGTCTGGACCCTGAATGACGCGCTAGAAGAAGTCCAGCCTACGCGCTATCACGTGCCCCTCGCTCTGTTTTAATGAGACTGTCGACTGTCTCCTGAAAGCTTTTGGCTCTACACCCGTATTCATGTTCTGTTGGATATTTTGGTTTTCTTTTGATAGCCTTTTCCCTCTTTTTCCCTCTCTGTGAGCTAGGCAGTATGGGGCGTATGCTTCATACTTCCTGGCTTGGCCTCATAGTCCCACTTCAACAACCTCCAGTCCACCAAGTACCCATTGATTGAACAATCAATTGCCTAGAAATTGCTACAGGTTTTCTGTATCATTTTGAACATTATAAGCTAATCTTAAGCATTAACCGAGGGTTCTTGTGAAAGTATCAGTACACCGGTTTGCGAGCATTGCTCGCAATGCCTGATAATTCGAAATTCTCTTAGTGGATATAGACACCAATCATTTAAAGCAGTCAATACTATATCCTTCGAGCAAGCAATGTGATATAATAGCGATTAGGGGAAGGCACTTGTTGAATGTTGATACGTAGAGAAAACCTGGAGAGAACCTGGAGTAAAACAGGCCTGACTCACATTGGCTCAACGGTCAGGAATTCTCAAGGTGTATTACTCGAACGACTCGCACCTGGGAACAGAAAGACAGAAGAAGGTGAGACAAGCAGGTAGCCACGAAAGACAATAGGTAAGTCTTTGATGTACAACTTCGAGTACCAGCACGAATAGCATTATACCCGTGAAAAATCTACGACCCCAGATACAGAACTGATATGGCATTGGAAGTGATTTTTTACTTTTCCCCGACGCTCGCTGGCTGCATTTTTCAGCAGAGTCGATACAACTAGGTCCTCTCGACAACGCTCTGGTACCCTCGGGTATAGCTTTAAGTCCAAGCCAACGCAGATAGTATCACCATGTAGAGATGAGAGACAGCAGAATCGCTCCAATCCTTGTGAATAATTATTGTCTTGTAAGAATGTAACGAACAAAGGCTCCGATCCATGGCCAGGTTTACGAGTTTAACTATAGCCTCCCCGCGATTTACGAGCATTACCGTGGGATCGTCCTTGCTTCGCTTCGATCGTGGCCGACCGGGGCCGTGTGGAATCATTGGTTCGAATAGGGGCTCGGTAATCAGTATCACAATGGTGCAACTCGATAATTTGGTGGCGATCTCGTTAGAGAGTGAGGCTAGGTACTGCCATACATTGCAGAGTACAGGCTGTGATAAGAGAGTTCAATGTCAAAGAGCATCAAGAGACTGATGGGATGGGGCTGGTAGACGAAGAAATGAACGAAGAAATGGAATGGGAAACAGGGAGCCTGCAGGTATGTGGGCATCGCAAACCCCCCGAAAACTCGATCGACGTGATTCACTGTTGAAAGCGTGCAGAGTTGCTCCTGTGTAATGGCTGTATTATTGGCTCGAGACAGGCAATTCGGACATGGTCCCCCTTCACCGCCCAGAGATTACTGTACATGGCAAGGCTCGAGGTGTCTTGAGAGCAAATCTGCAGACGAGTGTCTCGGCCCTCACGACACCTTCCGTTTTGCTACTTAGAGCAGACCGCAATGCCGATGGTGGCATTCTAGACTTGTCTGCTGCGGAAGGAATGTCTCGACTGCGGATGGGCAGACTTCTACCGCGGACAAAAGGCTGATGGCAGCGAAACGATGTTGGTTGATGTACCTTCTATCCATGCCTGGTCTGTCGATGGTAAATTTCTACAGGCCCAAGGAGGCGCGTATGGCACCAAGATCCCAACAGGGAGATACATGAGGCCCGGCACAAGTCTACATATCAGCATGGGCAGGGGTTCATTGGGCTTGTTAAAGGTACTTAAACATGAACCTGAAGCTAAGTACCTACATTCTAGTATAGGGGGGTTGATATATCCATCTAAAACACAGGGGTTTTGCCATGCGGAATACCTCGAGTGGAGGCGATGTTGGCTGCTTTGCACCTGTACAAGAGCTTCGGCATGATGAAGCGGAACATACATGCAATCGAGAAACATTTACCGCGATGGTCCAAGTAGACGCTTCGACATTCTCGTTTCAGCCGACTTACGCGCGCTTGAGGGCACATCTTGGATGCAGCACCATGCAATCGCAAGGATGGGAATCCCAGAGACATATAATCTGCCCAATGGTTCAGAGAGTTCTCACATGGGATTAGAAGGCTGCCGGTCAAGCAGACTATCGGTTAGCGTATTCGTCTCACATGACAGTGTGGTACCTCGTACTGCGACATCTTGGTTGCGGACTTGACCAAACGTGAGAGGTGCGCTGTTTGGCCGATGTCGATACTAGTGCCGATGAATGACCGTGGCCTCCTGCCCACGACCGCCTCTGGGGTAGTTCTCTTCCAGCCAGGCTTTGATGCGTCAACGACAGGATCATCCGAGAATTCGGCACCGGTGGAGCGTTGTGCTAACCCAAGGAACCGAAGCTGTGGTTCTGGGACCGCGTGTATATCCTAGTGCCACATGGAGCCCTGTCATGAAAACCTTCCATGTTTGTTCTGTAAGCTGCAGTAGTCTGAAGGATTGACGCATATAGCCAAGGAAGATGCATGCGTGAGGTCTTTCTTGCACGGGGACAAGCCAGAGATCTCCACTTCTATTACCAAGAAGAGTAATGGTGAAGGTGTTGTCGCCGACATCAGACTGGTCGTGGCTCCTACCAGCTAGGGGCATCCTCCATCAAGCGACATAGCTCCGGTCGGGGAAGCCACGAAAGCTGCAAGTCGTCTACAATGGCGGCATGTTGAGCAATCACGATGAAAGCCTACTGCGCTAAGCGCAGA
This sequence comes from Neoarthrinium moseri, assembly GCF_022829205.1. Taxonomy (NCBI): domain Eukaryota; kingdom Fungi; phylum Ascomycota; class Sordariomycetes; order Amphisphaeriales; family Apiosporaceae; genus Neoarthrinium; species Neoarthrinium moseri. The sequence continues at coordinate 18,062 of NW_026055168.1, read as the reverse complement.
AGCCGACCCGGGATGCGAGGTTGAAGGATTTGGTCGACGACCACTGACGAATCCCGATGAGGTTGCTGGCGCTTAGCACTCATTAGTCGAGCGGCGGGCCCACTGACGGGACCGGGAGGGGACCGGGTTCAACATGAAGCAATGACATGGCAGCCTGCTCTTGGTTTGGAAACCAGAGCCTCTGCGTCCTGTTCATTGAGGCTCTCGAAGGCCGGAGAAAACGGCCGGCGCCAGCCCCCGGGAGCCGCGCGCTGTTATTGCTCCGTGTCGAACTTGTGAGACGATGGGAGTTGTTTGGTCGGAAGCCGTTACCAGCCCCCAAGACTATTCTGCTGAAGACCTGTGGACCAACGACGGCCAGCGTCCGCCATGGAGCGACATGTTGCGTCAAGATGCGCGCGCTCCCCTCCGACATGCTGCCACCCTGAGCCTGCCCAGTTGGCCAGACGCCAGCCAGGCAAAGAGCAGAGAGCCTGTAGATGGAGGAAGCCAATAGAGAATGAAGCAAATTCTGCAAAACCGCGCGCGGACTGAAGCAGCAAGGGTAAGGTAGGAGGCGATAAATAACATGAAGAAAATAAATTTAGAAGGTAAACAGCGGTTAGACAGGCAAGCCGTTAAGCATAAATGATGTTGGGGGCCCGGCCATAAGTCGTGATGCCAACAGCCAACTTGGAGCAAAGCACAAGACACAACAGTGACAACGACTCACTCGGCAATCTTCTTCGCCCCAATATCTCCATTCTGTCTTACCAACGCCCGAATATCCGCTTGGATCGGGAACCTCAACCTCATCGCCCCATTACCCCTCCCAGCTCACACGACTCGTTGAGCCTACCACCGCCAAGTGTGACAGGACAACCACAGACAACTGTGGGCGTTGTTGCACAAGGAAAGCCATCGCGGTCGCGGAATTTGACCGAGATCTTGGACGAGGTTGTCGAGGCGTCTTCCCGGCAAGACACAGCACGTTTGGTTGATCTGGATCTGTAAGTACGAGTTAAGAGGTGTGGTCGTTTTCGCGACCTGGGCGGCCGTCGAATGAGAGCGGGCCAATGACAGGTGCTAAGAATAGCGGAAGCGCTCGCAGGACAGGGGTTGCACGCAGCCAGCCAATCACCACTGCCGGCCCGGGCCAGGTACATCGGCGACCAAGTCCCGGATACTCGACGGGCGCTTACACCTCAGCAACCCATCCTGGACCGTTGTGCCGTTCAAGGGACTCGACCCAGGGTCCTTGGGCGAATCACGGCCGCCATCCGGCCTCGCAGCTCCAACCACCGGGCTCTCCAGTTCGCGGCCAAGCACCGCGCTGTTCACGTAGCAGATACTTGGGCTTCCCGCCGACGTGTATGTATCTTCCTCGACCGTCCATCTATTTGCCAGCGCCTCCAGACTAAAGCACGTCTCAGCACACACGCGCCAGAGCAGCTATCGCTGACGGGCACGTCTGTCCCATCCTCGAATCCCACTTGCCCATCTGCCGCTCTCGCGACCAATCCCGCGCTCTCCCACGCCATTTTGCCCCAAAAACGAAGGCATCTCTTGTCCAGAGTCTTTCTTTTACGTCTTCTTTTGGCCCCCCCGAGTCAGCAAGTCGAGGTCCTGATCGGGACTCGTCCTATACCAATCCACTACGGGGAGCTCGTCCGTTGGTCGCCCGGCTATAGCACGCGCCGGCCACCCACTCCAAGCCAGTCCTACATACGGGACTTCCTGCCGCCCAGCACGCCGGCCTCTGCTAAGCCTTCACACCCCTGGACGCACACCCATCCGCTTGGATCAGGTCACATTGATTCTAGCGTTTCTAGCGGGGGGCACCTATTAGCCCAAGCTTTCCCGTTTGGCGCCCTCGTCTCAGCGTCTGCTGCTCCCGGGTTCCCACCCCCCTCGCGCGCGTGAGACAAGGCAGGGCCCGCCTTTGCCTGCCTTACGTACAAACAAGTTTGGCTCTCCCTCGCCCTTCACCAGACACACACATACATAATATATTCTTTTGCTTCCCTCTTCCTAACCTCTCACCTCCTCTCTCCCCCCCACCCAACTGCCGACTCTTCCCTCCCCAACGGGCGTCAAGTCAGTGCAGCTTGTAGGCATCCTCACCTCTTCCTTTCTACCTCCCCCTCTCCCTGCTCCTAGTCATTCACTTGACTGAGGACTCTTGTGTGTGTCGATATATCACATCGCACTATACCGCACCGGGACACTATCCGCCTAGGTCGACTCTTTTTTCAACATCACCAATATGCCACCTACAAGCAAGCCCAAGCTCGCGCAGTTGACGACTCCAGTCACAGCGACATTTCCGTCCGAGCTCTCAGCTCTGTCGGCGAGGACGCCACGCTCGGCAGTCCCTGATTTTATCAAGGAGGAATACAGCACCAAGACTCCGATCAGTCCACCTACCGCTTACATGGACTTCCTCCGGGCCATGTCAGTAGCGTCGCCCGTGGTACCAGAGAAGCGATCCGGCAGCTCCAGCGAGGAGGAAGAGGACCATGCTCAGGACTCGATGCCATCAACGGCCAGCAGCGAGCACACCGACTGCTCGTGCAACTGTGGAAACCACAAGTCTCCCACTGCTGTGCCGCCTAGCCCGTACCCAACTCATCCCATGTCTGCGCCGCCAACCGGCGCCACGTCGTTCCCCAGCCTGCACATTCCGCCATCGCCCGCAGTCTCGACCATGGACTCGCCCATGAGTGCCACAGCGAGGTCGCCGTTCAGTGCGCGATCAGTCCGCTCGCCGTTCGACTGGGAATCGGCGCTCAAGTCCCGGTACTCACAGGACTGCAAAGCCACCAAGTCATCCAATCGTAGCGTGCGCCACATCCGGGAGGTGGTGACGAGGACCGTCACTTACACGCCGAGGATGAACCCAGCCCCCAAGGGCAAGCGGAGGCGAACCGAGTGCTCAAAGGTTCAGGCTCTGAAGGCAGCGCAGGCAGTCGCGGCCGCGGCCGGAGAGACGAAGCCACAACCGACCACGCGGTCAAATTCGGCATGAGAGAAATAAGCCCCATCGTCGTATGAAACTATCTATCAGCCACACCATCAGCCGATCCGAATTAACTAAAGTCACCATCCTACCCAACTATCTTCCGTCCTTGACCTATTTTTCTTTGTCAATATTCTCCAACCTCTACCCTACGGCACTCTGCACTTCTGAGTATTTATTATCCACCCATCGTCGGACTTTATTGCAATCCGGAAACATTGCAGAATACCGCGACTCCTACCCAGGAGACTGGTGGGCGAAAGGGGGCCCAAACGAAAGCAAGAATGCCCCCTTCCTGCCCCGACCAAACAAGACCAACACAAAACACAAGGAGCGGCGGAACGACTTTACGAGGACAATCTTCATCTTAACGGAGTTCAATGGCGTTGCTGGCGGCGTCTTCATAAGAAGTGACATATGCGCTGATACCAAGGGAGTTAAGAATTTCGGGACGGGATGGCTGCAACTTTCTACACTTTTACGGAGGGCGTCTTGACTTTTTTGACCGTACGTCAAAAATGGGAGGGCATTCATTGAAATCAAATCTATCGACATGTGTCAAACGTTACCGGATCCCCAAGCTTAGGTAGCTCTTAGGCCCACCACGGCGTGGCCCTTTCAATATGAGAAGATCTTGAGAAAGACCCATACCAGCTCTGTTGATGCATTCGCAGCGTGTAGTAGATAGCTTTGTTTACTTGTTTGCTTGTTTATCCCGACCCAAAAAGCGACCACCCGCTGCGTGCCACGACTGCGATATCCACAGGCCGCCAGAAAGGCCTGATGGGCGGTCCGTGTTATTGCGGCCACCTGAGCTCCAGTTTTACATGCGAGACATCTACAGTAGCTAGCAAAAGGTACGATAGGCATGGCAGGGGGACACTGATTACCGACCTTGCAGCCAAGGCCCAGGCCGAGAATCGTAGGCCTCATCCACCCCCCTGCGAAGATCCACAAGGGAAGACACGTTGGAGCGGGTCCCGGGGAGCAAAGTCTCAGTAATGGCCCAGATTGAAATGTCGACACACGACGAATGGTAGCATGCTTGTTACGAGCCTGTGACGCGTAAGACGGATATCACCGAGCGGCAGCAAGGACATGACATGCCTTAGGTAATATTTGCAGATGATGCATTCAGTACAACACCACAGCCCACTTGCCCCCCATGTCCCCGAACCCAGGCAAATCTGCTGCAGAATCTAATAGGTTTTACTACATGTCAATCTTGGGGCAAATAAAAACCGGTTGACAGTCAATAGTCTATTTCCCTCCAAGTTACACTCTGGAACCACATGATTTGGGGAGCACTGGGTACGGGGCCGTGGATTAGACATCCAGCAATGGGAAAAGCTCCCAGTCTGCCCCTCCGCCCCCCCTGCCCGCCGCTTGCTGGTGCAGCAGCACCCTCGCCGTCCACGGCCCATGACATGACAATTGCTTTTTCCCCACTTCCGCCCTCTGTCTCTTTGAGTCTCTCTGTACCGACATCCTGGAACCTGCATGGGGAGAGCGACAGGGGGGCGCACAGCCTAAGCGCCCATGGGCTGAGCCGAGCGGCCAATCAGCGCGCCGCGTTGTTTTGTGCAGCTGGTGCCCACCTCGAGTGCTGTAAGACGATTGGCCGGCCTGCCTGCGCACTTAAGCGCCCACGACTTCGTCCCAGGGCAGGCAGCTTGCTTGCTTGCTCCGCCAGGGCCACTTCAACGCAGTATAGCGGGAAGAAGGCAAGAGGAGCTTCTTTTTCGGTGAGCGTGGGCGAATGAGGGTCGTTGCTGTAAAGACAGCATCTATTTGATTAATTGAGTCCTGAACGGAAGTTGCTCGCCGCCCCCGGCTAACCCGGTGTCATTCTCCTCAATGCGTACGGGCGGCGGAAGGCCGCCGGCGAGGTGGCCGTCCATTTGTGATGGTATTTGCTTTCAAACAAGCCACGCAGCGCTTCCTCGATACTGTCACTGGCGATCTGGCTCCTGTCGTCGAAGAACGCCGGCGATTGCATCGAGCAACAGAGGCCAGTAAACGGCTAGCATAGGGCACAGACTGGGAGTGCATGAGTCGAACTCATCAAGCGTGGCAGACTGACAACCCATGAATGACGATGCCTTCCAATGATGCATGTGACAAGTATTGCAGTAGGCCTGCATATTGGACTTCGGGTGTGACAGCATCTGGGTGAGAGGCCGTGGCCCTTTCTGGGGCAGCGCGTCCAATCAGGAACCGTCCTCCAGAGACAGATCACTCGAATATTCCCCGAACGAACGCTTCCGGATTGGGTAAGTTTCGTTCCATCTCGATTTCGTGACAGGGAACAGAAAACGTGACCAGCCTTGCTCTCGCGTGGGTTTGTTGAAACAGAACCCCTCATTTCCTGAGAGCATGGGGCCCATGCATTTTCCTTGTTTCAATAGTACCAACCGGGCAACTGCAAGAAGAATCTCCGCTCGTCACGATATAGGGAAGTCATCACGGACCCCTCAATCTCGCAGGCGTTTCAGACGGCCATAGGAACAGGATTGCGTCCCTCGACGGGCCTCTGCTACCTCGTACACGTGGGATCTTATTTTGGTGACAATTTGCCATTCTTGGTCTGATTCATGGAATCGCGGCCGAGCGGTACCGTGACATTGCAGGAAAGTGAGCGAGGCTGGGGCTGTTTTGCATAGGCCTATACCTCTCGGACCTCATTAGCCACCGCGTTGCACAAAGCCACCCGCACGCCAGCTCCTGTCAGCACATGTATCCAAAGCCTCTGAGTGTCGCTGAGGCGGTCGTTCGCGCTTTTGACCTCGGCAAACATCACCTCCTTGTCTGGTTCGACCCGCCACAGAATGAGATCTGGAAGGCCGCCCCCTCTCTGACCATACTCCTGTGCCATGACCTTGCACACTGTCGCCAGGGCCGCGCCATCAAAGCAGCCGACAAGCTCAATGAGGTCGGGCAGCTCGTAGTCCCAATTCAGACCAACGACACAGGTTCTCCTCTCCCTTTCTCGTTTATCAACTTCCTCAACCAAGCGAGGTGCCTCGCCATTGGCAATCTCAACCAATCGATGGTTAATCTCGGATGCTCTGGTAGGGTAGAAAGAGTCGGTATGTAGGTCAAGAGGGCAGGTCTGATATGCCGTCTGGAAGACATTGGGTATATAGAGAAACAGAATATCGTAAAAGAGGTACGCAAATAGCGTGCGTATGATGCCGCCTTCAGCGTGATAGCCTTTCCAGCCTTGGCTGCGATACGAGCTGAGGCACATGGACTCAACACTGCATTCGCCCCCGCCTTCAGCCTCATCAACCCAAATAGTCTTGGTGCTCGGCCCACGGCCCTTTTTGCCCACAATGTCGTCCTTCTTGATTTGTATTCCCTCGATATAGTGCTCTTCGGGCTTCTGTAGCTTTACATGCCCGAAGTCGTGCTGTAAACGGTAGGGGACTTTCATCTGCTTCTCAAGTTTCAAAAGCCGCTTCTGCAGATCATAATGATATTTGATGTGGCAATCGGGGTCCTCGAGGGCTGTCTCGCATGTCGTAGCCGCAATGCGCTTCCAGTGCTTTTTCTGCATCTCCGGATCTTTGTATGCAGGATCCGGCTCCAGAGCAAACATGTAGTGCTCCTCTAGCAGAGCCTTGCGCTGATACCATGCGCCACGTCGGGCGTGGTGAAAAAGTCTCTGTTCGAGAAGCTCCACCATTAAAGCATGCTCCCTTCGATGCTCCTTCAAGCGGCCAAAGACGAAAGCAGCTTTATGTATTATGCGAGTGTAAGGATGAACCGGAGAAAAGCGGCGTAGATACGTGCCCTCGCCCGTCTCATACACTCGATCTTCCTTCACTTGCTCTTCTTGTAGAAGCTTTCGCCATCGGCCGTAGATGCTGTCGAAGATGTCCAACACCTTACGAAACCCATCTTCACCAACAGGTCCATTGAATTCAAGTATGTTGTCAACACTGAATTCTGTCCTCGTTGCGGTCTCAAATTCCAACAAGTGATTCCGGGAGGTGAAGATGTTGGTAGACCTGCTCACAATGTACTCTGGGAAATTTCGTCGTGAAATCTTGGCGAGTATGATTGCCGTTAGAGACTTCTCTGTCCACTCTGTGGATCTGTAGAAAACCAGATGCACCCTCTCGAAGAGCTTGAATACAGGCAGAGAGAGCCGGATGCATGGACCAGTGATAGCCATGATCTTGTCAAGAAAATGCTTGTTCCTGTTAGAGTCATCGCCTGTCTGTGGCCCAGGAGACTCGACTTCGGGCGTCCTATTCTCACTTGAAGCCGCCGAGTCCTGGGTATCCGATCTCCGCAGACCCAGGGACAGCAAGCCAGCTTGCCGATTGCTCATCTTGCAAATCGATTTGACCAGGTCGGCTTTGTTCTTCCCTTGGACCCTAGCATCCTTGCCAAGCATTTTCAGTTCCTCGAGATTTAACAAAGTGATGGACTCCTCGACGGTGTTGATACAGTCATTTGAGTCATCCGCGAAACTGAACGAATCCTCCAGACTGTGCTCTTCCTGGGCGAACGCAGCATCCGGGTCAGGTGACTCTGCCCGGGATTCTGACGCCACAGGAAGCGCCCGACATGTTTGGAGTTCCTTTACAGCATCTTCAGTGCTGGATATATCATCGTAGTAACCCAGCTTGGCAATACGATGCCAGGTTGCAGATTTCCTGAGGAAGAGGCGGACGTACCTAAACATTGAGAAAAAGTCAGAAACACTGGCTTATTGCGTTGCATGTGCTGGCAAAATCTCACAAGTATTGCGCCTCGTAGCTCAGGTTGTCCCAGTAGTCGAACAGCTTACGTTCTTTATCATCGAAGAGGTGAGATTCGTCGTCGAGAACAGTGCTCAGGGCGAGGTTGAAGGCGTCCACATACAAGGAGCTCTTGCCCTTCACCCACTCCCTTTTGACGAACCTCGAGGCTGTGTCATTCTTGCTGTCTCCTTGGGACGCTCGGAAGGTTTCGTATTCCTCGATGGCCTCCTTGTCCGACTTTACTTCTGGGAGCGAGCTTTCAATGGCAGTAGGCCTCCCGATTTGGGATTCGGGGTCGGACTGCACGTCATCATAGGCAGATGCTGCAGTGTCTTCCCTCAGCAAGGGAGCGCGGCTTGGACCCAGCGAGTGCGTATCTGACAGGTCGCCATCGGAATCCCCGTCACTGTCCGCGATCTCCCTCTTCACACGCTTGGCAGGTGGCTCATGACGTGACCCGGGGTCCGGCGCCCTGCAGCATGGGATGTCCTGCTGTGCTCTTGTAGGAGGTGCTGCTCTCTGGACGAATTTGTCCATTATCTATCTCGTAGTTCGTGTGTAGCCTCGGGGCGCTCTTGTGAGGACATTTTTGCCTCCTAGATGGCTCATTACCTCATCGAACAAAGGGGTTGTGCCTCCGGCCGCGTTTCTGGCGAGACACGAGATTGACGCCTAGTCATGTGGCCGATCGCTGGCTTAATTGGCAGGACCCGCTTCGGCGCAGAGGTCCAACTGTCTGCCTGCCCACCGGCCGCCCAATCAACGCCGCCAATTGCGCGCCCGCCCTGAAGGTCGCGCCGTTGCCCGAGAGTTCACTTGCCAGCAAGCTTCGTCGGCTTGCACCATCCAGCTACCCAGTCCCACTGCCAGCGTCGTCGAGCCAGCCTCAGACATGTCCGAAGAGAATCGCCGGGTCTCCACGACCCCGATCCCCGTGCCAATGCCCTTCGGCGGGCTCCAGCCACCCGTGCAGCCCTCGTCGAGCACTCTGGGCCAAACGCCTGCCGCCGTGGCTCCGCCGCCTGCACCCGCTGCTGCTACTGCTGCTGGCACAGAAGACGCAACCACCACCGAGACGACTGCTGCGGCGACAACGACCGAGGCTTCCACCGAGCCCACACCCAAGGACAAGGACATCACCATGACAGACGCCGACGCCGCTGCCGTAAGCCACACCCTTCATAGCTCATCTCTGAGATTCTGGTCCAAAAGTCGAACGCGTCTGCTAACGCAATCCCCATCTCCCAGTCCCCCGCCCGCCAGAGTGCCGCGAGCCCGGCTCCCACGTCGGGAGGAGCACCCGCAGGACGAACAGGCACGCCGCTGCGTACGACAAACGGCGCGCAGCAGCAGGAGCCGGCCAGCAACACGTCGCGCGCGGCGTCAGCCCATCCCGACCCGGGCTTCACCATGCCGGCCGAGGCGCCGCCGCATGGTGCTTCGGTGCGGCAATACCTGAACACCAGGGTCACGGGCGTCTTGCTGGAGGGCATGAAGCTTCTTGCCAAGGATATGTGGGTTTTCTCTTTTTTTAACCAATTCACTAGACGGACTTTGCTGACCGCCGGTGATCATGGATAGGCCAAAGGATCCCCTACGAGTGCTTGGCGAATTCTTGCTGCAGCGGTCAAAGGAGATTGAAGGTTCGACAGCTTGATGGCAGGCCTTCAGAGCAAGCAAGGACAAGGGTCTGCATTTACGGAAGGCGTTTAGGTTACGGACAAACAGGAAAAGCTGAATGTTGGTCATGACTGGGATTGATCATGTTCTGAGCAGGCAGGTGTTCTCATTTTCACAGGTGATACCCTAGCATTTTGAATTGAGGCCTCGATCCAGTGCTTCATACATCGTTATTACGTTCATGAGATATTCATTGGCATCTCTACGTGAAAGCTCTGGCTATCTACCGGTGAAAGCCGAAGGATGACTTTTCCCCTAAAAGCAAGATGTTCCGTTCCACAAACTCCATGACCAAGTATCTCATGCAGATTTTAAATACCCACCCGCCCGAGGAAATCGCTTATGCGACAATGGTGGAGGCGGTGGCGGACTCGTACTTCCAGGTAGGAGGAAGGACACCGACGGACTTGTAGTAGCGGGCGAGACGGTGGATACGGGACTCGATCAGAATGAGGCGGAACTTGGAGTCCTTGTCCTTGCGGTTGCGCTCAAGGTGCTTGCGGACGGCAACAGCCTTTGGGGGATGTGTTAGCATGTTTGTAGGGTTTACCGAGGTGGGGTACAGAGCTGGATCGACTCACCTTCTTGATCAACATGTACAGATCCTCAGGGAGCTCGGGAGCGAGGCCTGTAAGATCACTCTGTCAGCCTTGACCAAACAGAGGCATAATTGCTTTTCCCCTCTCCGTCCGCGAGGGACGGGGGCAGGTTATACACGCAACACACACAAATACAACACATCGAGTATTCACGGATCGGGGAGGCGGGTTCATGGCGTACCGTTGGACTTGAGGATTCGCAGAATCTTGTTACCTGTTACGCAAATATGTTAGCCACAATGTGTCTCCCGAGAAAGCCTTTCTCTCGCCCGTGGGGATGCAAGACGTACCAGTGACGAAGCGGACCTGGGCGATTCCGTGGGAGTCACGCAGGATGACACCGATCTGGGAGGGGGTGGCACCACGCTTGGCCAGACGGCAGATCTGCTCGACGACCTGGTCGGGAGTGGTCTTCAACCACGCCGGGGGAGTGCGCGAGTAGGGGGTAGCCGAGGAGCTGATACCCTTTCCCTTGCTGTGAAGACGACCCATGATGGCGGTTGCAGAATCTGGTTGTTGTCGGGGATTCTGGGAAGAGCGTTGGCGAGGGGCGGTGGTTGTCTGGCTGGTCGTTGGGCGTGAGGAAGGAACTGGTCCAAAAGTCGATGGAGTTGGAGTATTCTCACAAAATTCTCAATGCCCGAGTTGTGGGTTTGCGCCCGCTGTGGGCTAGCGGGGCCGCCGCTGATGATTGGTCGGATGGCCAGCAACTGCAGAGCTGGAAGCCTCGCGGCTGCCGGGGATCTGCCGGACGCAGACTCCACCCTCCAAATCTCTACCGCGTCCAGGCCTAAGAAATTTTGCAGGACCCTTCTCTCTATCCTCATCAACCCAAAGCACGTTCGTGCCGTTGGATGGACCAGTGGCGAGTATGAACTCAGACCAGACGTCTTTCAGGACTTCATGTTTACTGTCGGGCTGATATCATCAACTGGAAGGGTATTCCAGTTCACATTTCCCAAGGTAAGCTCATTCTCCAAATTCGTCACAGCCTTTTCCCCTACGCGACTACGACTCGAATGATGAAACAACACATTATTACTTTTTTCTGGTACCTCTTATGTTAGAGCCTCTCGGGGCTCAATGAATGCAACGGACTTCTGAACGAGCATCACAACTCTCATTTCTTCAGCAAACATGCACTTCATGGACTCTGCTGACAACAAATGATAGGTCTCTCTGGACTGGAATGAGTACTGCCTTTTGGGTGCATTTGTCTTGATCCAGGCATTCAATCGTAGTCCACCTTGCCTGACCTCTGCCTCAAGCTCTATACTTGGAACCATCGATATTGAAACGGTAATGTATATGGTTAGACAGCTGTCTTGCACCGTACGAGTACGTATTAGATAGCCAGGTATAACCTACAATATAGACGTGAAATTTATGTCATCCTCTGAACCCGTTCTCACTCACATTGTTGAAGCGACGTCTTGAAGATTCACATGGGGCCAGAAGCCCTCCTCGAGCTGCAGCACGTGTTTCCACAGCTCCAGCGCCCTATCTTGAACGCCCTCGCCGCCTTGTGCTGCAGCATACTCGTCCAGGCAGCCCTGGATCTCGTCGACAAACCCCTTGAACTCCTCTGACGTCCAATTCGGGATGAACTCCCTCCGCAGCGCCCCTCCATCCAGGTCCTCCCCCGTCTTGCCGCCCTCCCTGCCGGCGCCCTGCTCCCGCGCGTACGTCCACGCATCCAGGTAGACCTTCTCCGTAGCCCAGAGCAGCACCAGGCCCTCCAGCAGCGTCCTCTCACCGCTAGCCACCGAGGCCGCCTGCGCGCCGCCGTGCGGGGCTCCGAACGAGTCGAACAGGTCCACATACGCCGCCGTGACGCGGTTGGGCCCGAAGCCGCCGCTGCTGTTCTCGCTTGCCTCCCCCGGGCCCGCCGCCAGGTCCAGCCCGTACCGCGCGGCCGTGTCCTCGAAGAAGGCCAGCTCGCGCACGATGCCGTCGAGGGCGTCCTTCAGCACCCGCAGCACCCGCCACTCGACCGCGTCGGCGGCTTTGGCGACCGGCAGCCGCAGGCGCGCGAGCAGGCCCCCGATGAAGCGCACGTACGCCTGCGCGTACAGGCGGTCCTGGGACAGCCACTGCGAGAGCACGGGGCGCGGCAGGCGGCCCTGGCCCGCCAGGCTGAGGAAGGCGGACTGCGTGGCGCGGGTGTAGGCCTCTGCGGTCTGCGGGTGTGAGGTGAGGTGTGAGGTCAGGGTGGGCATTCTGTGCTGAGCAGGTACGACGATGCAAAAAGTTATAGGATGGTTTGAGTGTGTCGGGTAATTCAGGCGTGTTGCAGTTCTTGAAGACTGGCCCGTCGGAAGCAATGTGCTATGCAGCGGAGCAGACTACAAAAAAAAATTATGTCCTCGATGGTTGAATAAAGTAATCGCTGTGAAACTTGCACGTTTACGAAATTGGCTCTATAGTGAGCTATTTGAGTCTAGAGATGATGAAGCCTATGACGATGTGCTGACTCCAAGTAGCTGCATACGGGGGCCCCTCGCGTCAACCTAGTGTTGCATTGGTGTCGAAAGGACATCGTTGGGCCGATTGCACTCTACTACGCACAATACTCTTGGGGCCAATCCGGACGACCCGTGGCGAACCAAGGCGATGAATTTCATGTGGGTTCTCTTACTTCAACACCAATCTATGTACAAGTACTGATGGCTCCCACCAAGACACTCATCTCGGCTGCGACGCGCAGCGAAATGGAATTCCGCCCTTCTATAGTGACCCTTTGCGTGGATGCTGACCTTGCTCTCCACTTTTCCCCTATGAGAATGCCTCCAGATCTTGCAGAGACGAGCTTTGAATCTAAGCCAATGATCCTTACGAGACGTGGACAAAACCTCGCTTCCTAACGTTCTGCTCTTGGTCATCTTCCCAGTTCTCGTCAACGTAGTCCTTAACGCTCTTATCCTTGATCTGCATGCCAACGACCTTCAACGCAGCAATGTTGTATCCCATCTCGTCCTTCTGCCTCTTCAGCGCCTTCCTCAGGTTCGTCCTGATTCCGTCGAGCATGGCCTTCATTGTCCTGCTGGCCACTATCTGGTGATGATGTGTCTTGAGCATGAAGAACAGTATCCGGCAGGTCAAGGGAATGTTCATCGACCTCATCGCGAACAGGTTCAGGAAGGTGAAGAGCATGGGTACTGTTGCGAATGGCAAGACCAGGAGTGCATCGTGCAGCGCTGACGCCTTGATCTTCTGCAAAACGGACAAGACGTACTCCTCAGCGCTGATACCACCCAGAGCAAGGAAGATGGTGTCCCTCTGTGGCGGTGCAATGTGAGGATTGGCAGCCTTCGCTTGCTCCCACTCCTTCATCACATGCAAATCTGCCAGACTCAGTTCGAGAGCTTCCTGGATACGTTCGCCGGCCATGAGGGTTTCAACGGTCTGTTTTGTTGCAGCTGCGACCTCTGCGTTCTGGTCGTCGTCGTCAGGGTCTCGCTCCAGGGAGGTTGTCAGGGTGCTCTCATATAACTCCTCAATCTCCTTTTCTCTCTCTTCCTCCAGGAAGATCTGCTCGTCCGTTTCGTTCCAGACGCGGATGCTCTTGTCGTGACTGGCACTGACGATGAAGTTTCCAGCCCGACTCATTGCTAGAGACCAGATCTCGCCATGGTGGCCATCTAAGCGTTGTATCTGTTCAAACTTGTCGCCATCCCAGTATTTAATCGTGCGGTCCTTGCTTGCGCTGAAAAAGTGGTGTCCGTTGCCTTCTTGGTTGTGGGGGACGAAGGCAACCTGTAAAATACTGTCTTGGTGGGCAAAGAGAGCCTTGTGGCAATCGCCAAAGTCGAGACCCCATATACGGACGTTCTTGTCGGCTGAGCAAGTAACGATCAGCTTACTGTCGTATGAGATATCCATGTTGAGCACAGGCAGCTTGTGGCCGTAAAGGTTGAGATAGAGCTTGAGTGAGTCTGTGAAGAACACCTTCACCGTGCTGTCCAACAGAGCCACTGCAAGATACTTCGCATCTGGAGAGAATTTGAGGCTGAGAATATCATCAGATACTTTCAAGATCCTCGACTGCACCAACTTGAGCTTCGGTGTGGTCCGCGTCGTCCCCAAGACTTCTTCTTGAACAATCTGGAAGTTCCAGAACTTGGCGGACTTGTCGGCACTTCCTGAAACCATGGATCGGCCATCGGGGTGGACCTGCAAAGACCATATGGCACCCTCATGAGCAGTAACGCTGTCGAGAAGCTGTGCTGAGGCGACGTCGAACAGTTCCAGTTCACCAGCCTTGGTCCCGACCACGACGACCTTGTCACCGGGGAGGAACGCGCAACACAAAGCATATCCACACTCAAAAGTTCTGATGCAAGACCGGGTCTTGATGTTCCAGATCTTCAAGCTGCCGTTGGAGGCGGACGCAAGCATTCTGTCATCGGAACTTAGAGCAAGAGAACGGATATCGGCGCGGTGTCCAGGCAGATCCACGCCTAACGAGCGAGTATAATCCGGGACATCTTCCTGCTTCGCCTTGGAGTTCTTCTCCTTGGTTTGGATGCTGTATAGCTCCAGTTGGTTGTTGGTTGTTCCGACTAGTAGCTGGAGCTCCTTGTGGCCGTGGTTGTTGGCCCAGTCGACGGATTTCACCTTACCGCCTGTGCGGACAATGAGATGCTGCGCAAAGGCCTCGGTGACAGACGCATTGCTCGCATCCTCTTCCTCGTCGCCGTCAACATCCATGTCTCCACCATCAGCGCCGCCCTTCTTAGACGCCAGCTTCTCTCTTCTCCTCTTCTTCTTGCGGGCCAGGCTCTTTTTTATCTCAGCCTCGGTCCGTATCCGCCAGACTTCAACCGATTTCTCCGAGCCATGTACCGAGAAGTAGTCTCGGCGGGGATGGAAGATGATTTCGGTCGCCTTGTCCTTGCCCTCGCGGAACAGAGTACCCCTGTCGTGGAGATATTGCGCAGTCTGAGGAACATCGACCTGCTGCTGCGACGCTGCCAGGCCGGGTGCGTCGAGGGCCCATACTTTGAGTTCGCCCGAGTTGCCGGCAGTGATACAGCCGCTGAAGTCTGGCGACAAGCCCAAGGCCCAGCACTCTCCATTCGTCTGGGCGATATGGGTCTCAATGCAGTGGCGCGACGACAGGTCCCAAAGCTTGATCAGGGCGTCCTTGCCGGTGGTGAGAAGGAAGCCCTCGGACGTGGCCGTGGGGCCGTCCATGGTCATTGTCTGCTCTCCATCCCCCTCGGTCACTTCTGGCTGTGGCTCCACAAACTTCAGGCCCGTGATCTGGTCCTTGTGGCCCCTCAGCTTGAACTGGCCAACTTCTGCCACCAGATCCCAGATGATGACATCGGTATCCTTGGAGCCGCTGGCAAGACGCACGCCGGACTTGTCGAAGGCCAGCAGGGTGATGGCGGACTTGTGGCCATTGAAGTTCACAATGGTGGTTGCGATCTTGCTGTCCCACAGGCGGATGCTGCCATCCTCGTAACCCACGGCGAAGACATCGGGGTCGGTCTGGCTCTTGGCAATGGTCGAGACCTGGGAGGAGCAGTTCTCGTCCCTCCAGCGACTCAGAAGCTCGCCCTTCTTGATGTCCCAGGTAAGGACTTCCTCGTTGGCGGCGACGACGGCGTGGCCAGCGCTGGTACTCGAGCGAGCATTGGGGGTCCAGACGAGATTGGACGTGCTGGACGTTACGAGGCCGAATGTTTGCGAATGCTCATACTTGCTGTGGAGGACTCCAAAGTCAGTGGCTGTCTCAACCTCACGTCCATGGCTCAGGTGACATGCGCAAACACTTACAGGTATGATTTGACCATGATGACCGGCGCGATTCCTCAAGGCGACTGCACTGGACGCTTGTAAGTCGAGCACGCCCGCGGGATGGGATCTCGAACTTTTTTTCTTGCAGAGGGCCGATAAGAAATTCTTATCGCGACCTTTGACGGAGACACACGCGTGCACGGGCCAGAAGAGCTGCCCCGCGCGGAACCAGGTCCCCACTGGGGGCACTGCCACTCGCGCTGGCCCGGGAGATGTTCGGACGGCTGGGCCTTGGAGCTGGGTGCCAATGTGCTGCTACAGCGCCTGGGCCCCCTGGAGGACGGGCATTGGATGGTACCGCCCGCCTGCACCTGCGCCTGCGACGTAGTTAACTCTCTCTGCCTTGCTGCTGGGCTGGCTGTCGTCTGTCGTCCGTCGTCCGTCGTCCAGCATCACAGCCCCACCATCATCCCCCCAAGTCTCCAACCCCGAGGCATCCTCAACGCCAACATCGCAAGCTCTGGCGCATCGGAGCACACGCCGCCAAGATGCTCTTGCTAGACTATCAGAATGTCCTGCTGCAGTCGGTTCTGACCGAGAGGTTCTCGGGGTGAGTCGCCGTCCACGTCGGGTGCACGCCGCCCCCTCTAACACCGCCGTCCAGTGCTCCTCCCGCATCCATTGACCAGACCGTCTCCGACTTTGACGGCGTCACCTTCCACATCTCGACCCCGGAGACCAAGACCAAGATCCTGGTCTCGATAAACATCCGCTGCTACAGGGAATTGGTCACCTACGGCGCTGAGCAGGTGCTGCAGCGCGAATATGGCCAATACGTCGTGCCCCCGGAGCCTGGCTATGACTTCTCCATCCTGGTAGACCTGGAGAACCTGCCTGCGGAAAAGGGTATGGCACCGCCCAGACTTTGCAGCGGCAATGAGAGTGGCGGGGATCAAGGCTGACGCTCATCTGCAGAGGACCGTGACGAACTGGTCAAGAAGATCTCCCTCCTCAAGCGGAATGCCATGGCGGCCCCCTTCGAGCAGGCCTACGCCGAATACTACAAGCTCAAGGAGGAGGCGTCCAAGTACACGTCCGAGGAAGCGCCACAGGGCGTGCGGGAAGGAGGCGAGGTCATGGCCATCCACTACCGTGAGGAGGAAGCCATCTACGTCAAGGCCAGCCACGATCGCGTGACCGTCATCTTCAGCACCATCTTCCGCGAGGAGACCGATCGCGTCTTCGGCAAGGTCTTTATCCAGGAGTTTGTAGATGCGCGAAGAAGAGCGATCCAGAATGCGCCTCAGGTCCTCTTCAGGAACGACCCGCCTCTCGAGTTGCAGGGCGTCCCGGGGGTCAAGGCGAGCAGCGACGGCGAGATCGGCTACGTCACATTTGGTAAGGAGACAACCTTCGGAAGCCCTGTGATGGTGATGGTTGTACTGGTGGCTCACCATGGCAGTTCTGTTCCCTCGGCACCTGACACCGCAGCGCATGCCCGACGTCATTTCACACATCCAGACCTTCCGCGACTACTTCCACTATCATATCAAGGCATCCAAGGTACGCCGCATCTCACCCACAACCCCTAGCGTCCCCGTCGATCTGCTTGTCTAATTGCTGCAGGCCTACATTCACTCCCGTATGAGACGGAGAACCGCAGACTTCCTGCAAGGTGAGAAGAACGCCGCGCGGTGTCCGATCTTGGCTGTCAAAACTAACGGCCGCAGTCCTCCGAAGAGCCAGGCCAGAGAACGAGGAGAAGGAAAGGAAGACGGCAAGTGGGAGGACATTCAAGGTTCAGGGGGCTTGAGCAGCTGGTGGTCCAGCGCACATGGGTGGAGGTCCAGAGCAGTGGCAGAGGGGTTTGTTGGACTTGGTGCCCGATGGTTCACGATAGAATGTGAGACTACGCACCTACGAGATGATATGAAAATAAAAACACTTTTCCCCAGGCGAATCTACTCCTAGGTAGTCGGTGCCAGAGGCATGGACAAACGGCGAGCTTGACAGCTGTATTGATGCTAGTATTTCTCACGAATACTCATGTTGATTTATCTCCCTATTAACCACTTATGCTGGTCGCTCGATTAGTGCCCGTTTCTCTCTGTGTCATGTGCAACACGAAAGGGCCATGCCTCTCGACTGTAGACGTACTAGAAAACCGGACACAGCGAAATCAGCCACACGCTACACCACAAGCTGCAACCAGATTTGGATGTGCAGTTTTCTTAGTACGTCAGGTCTGCGGGCGCTCTCCATTCTCATTGCAGAAGGAAAAAAAAA